>NW_027495507.1:0-234671 GCF_021521415.1 Bidens hawaiensis
TCCTATGTGTCACAAGAGAAAGATTTGATGCCTCAGTTCTCCTCATGCAAAGTGATCCACATAAAACGAAGCGAGAACAAATCCGCAGATGCTTTTAGTAAACTGGCTTCAACGTACTTCAAACACTTTGCTAAAGACATCCACATTGAAATATTGGATCGCCCGTCTGTTCCGCAACATCAAGTTTTGGTGATTCAAACCGAAGTGGAATCTTGGATGATACCTATTATAGCATACTTTTCATCGGGAGCCCTCCCGGAAGGAAAAGCTGCGGCTCAGAAGATACAACACAAAGCCTTGAACTATCAGATACACGACGGTGTTTTATACCGAAGTTCCTTCCTCAGACCACTACTTCGATGTGTGGACGCCGAGGACGCGAACTACTTAATCAGAGAAGTTCATGAAGGCATTTGTGGTCTTCACGCTGGCCCACACATGGTCATAGAAAAAATAGTGAATACCAAATATTATTGGCCAGGAATGCATCTTGACGTTGTACATGAAATCAGAAAGTGCAATTCGTGCCAGTGTCATGCTCCTAACACGCTACGACCAAGGAACGAGCTCGTTCCAGTCACTTTAGCTTGGCCGTTCCAGAAATGGGTTATCGATATATTGGGACCCTTCCCTGAATCCCCAGCCAGGGACGCGTCTCCTAATAGTAGACATTGACTACTTCATGAAATGGATGGAAGCCAAACCGGTTGCTTCCATTACAACAGCCAGTGTTAAGAAATTCATGTGGGAATTCATCATTTGGCGGTTCGGTCTTCCTCTGGAACTCGTTAGTGATAACGGAACTCAGTTCGCGGATAGTGGGCTACAGGAAAGGTTGAAAGAATTACAGATATCTCAAATTTTCACATTTGTAGCCCACCGCAGACGAACGGTCAAGTTGAAATAACCAACCGGACAATCAAGGAAGGAATCAAAACAAGGTTAGGGACTAAACGGACTGGTTGGGTTGATGAATTTCCCCAAGTACTATTGGCCTTCCGCACCCAAAAGAATTCCAGTAATTCTGAGACACCCTTTAGTCTAACCTACGGCACAGAGGCCATGATTCCGGCGGAGATTGGGATTCTATCCGCAAGAGTTTTGATGATCGATGACAATGATCACGAACTCCGGATGAATTTAGACCTCCTCGAGGAGTGGAGAGAACTAGCATCGATCCGCGAGCACATTTACAAGAGTCAGTTGCAAAAGTAGTATAACTCGCGGGTCCAGAAATTTGAATTTGATGCGGGAGACTTTGTCTTCCGCAAAAATGAAGCCTCTGGGCAAGAGCCTCCGGGCAAGTTGGCCCCGACTTGGGAAGGACCTTATAGAATCAAAAAAGTGTTATCTAAAGTTGCCTATAAGTTGGAAAAGTTGGACGGGACTGATGTCCCTAGAACTTGGAATGGGGCCCAACTGAAAAAGTGTTACATATAGTATCTTTTTCTTTTCGGCCTGTGCGCATAAATAGACTACTAGTTTTATGTAATTTCATATTTTGTAATTCGGCTTATGCCTCATCTATGAAAATTTTATTTCAGTCATTTACGACATGTATTGTTATGTGATCATTTATTGGCATAAAAAGAAGATCCTACAAACACTTATATTATGAAGAATAAAACAAAGTGCATCGGATACAAAAAGACTTCTTTATTCATACAAAAGGGATTACAGCAAAGAGATCCTAATTACAAAAAACAAGAAAAATCTATCTATGACGCTGCATCTTCATGTTCCGCGTCCTTTTCTTCAGCATCTTCTTCCTCCCCCTCGTCGAGGTCAAGAAGATCTTTTAGCTGCTCAATGCTATCCTCCTCATCTGCAAGCTCAGATATTTGCTCCGCAAAAGAAAACTTTAAAGTATCAAAATCCTTTGTTTTATGGACAAGGATGGCAGCAGTATCTTGGCCAGCTAAGACATACTCTTCCGGTAGCTTGGATTCGGAAGCAAATTTATAGCCTTCCCGGAAGCCTAGCTGACGGCCAGCTTGCTTAGATGCTTTCAGGAGGATAGCAACACAGTTCCCAAGCTCATCACTCGCCCGGATATTAGCTATGACCTGTTAAAGTAGTAAAGTATAAGCAACTTTTAATACTTAAATTATTTACAACAAAGCAGGATACATACCTTGGGATTTCCTTCGGCTAATAGCCATTTCTTATCCGCCTTGGCCCGGACAAGCTCCATCTTGTGGCCAGCACATTCTAAAGCTTGTTCTCGACTTTTGGCAGCAAGATCAACTAAGCGCTTCTCCTTCGCCGCTGAGTCAGCCTGCAAGGTCTTTATTAGTTCAGCTTATTCATCCCGTTGCCTTTGGAGAACAGCCTTGGCTTCCTCAGCAACAAGGCGAGTAGTCTTTTCTGCTTCCAGCGCTTGTCGGATTTCTTTGGCCTCATCCATGGCCCCGAGAGCCTCTTTCTTGGCCTCCGCAAACTTATTCTCCAGGTCATCCCACTCCTCATTCATCTCCAACCAGTCCCGGATTATCTCGTGACTGGTGGAAATAGTATTCGCCTAATGATAAGAATTGGAGTTTCATAACTCTTGACGAATACTGTGGCGAGTCGCTCCTTTTCAGCGGGAGGAAGACTTTCCCGCAGGTATTCCAAACATAAGTCCACGTCGTGAAACATTGAGTCTCGACGTAAAGACCAATGTGGATGATACGGGGTAGGATCTTCCTCTTGGGGAGCTGGAGAGGTCTGAGGACCATGGGGAAACATGCCCACACCTCCTTGATCCCTAAAGTGATGAACGTTATAGGAAGGCGACATACTAGCATGTTTAGTATTATCAGCCTCCTTACTCTTCAAGGGGGAGTCATCCGCCACAACGATTGGTTCCTCAGCTGTATTAGGAGGAGGTGGTGGTGGCGGAAGAGGAGTTGAGCTCATCAAACCTGAAACATCTTCATAAAGATCATTCAGGACCATTGAATAACGTTAATAGTTGGTCAAAAACACATTTAACCCGGGACAATCAACAAGTATGAGAAGTATTAAACTTACCTAAGAAGTGGTCTTCCAAGTCAAGCTGATGGAGGCGCGTCTCCAAATCAGCAGCAGGCTTCCGCTTTTTTGACTTTTTTTGATGGGGCAACCTTAGCAGGTTGAGCCTTGCGTTTGCCGGCTGCCTTGGAAGCACCCGCATCAGCAGTTTGATGCCCACCCTCAGTGGTGACATCATCAGGCGCGGGACGCTTGCCCTCCGTAGCAGTATTAGCATCGTCTTGGTCCGCTGTTTGGCTGGACGTGGCTCTTTGTCGGGTCAAACCTGCAGTTGAGTTCACGGCATTAACAGCATCAATTGGAAAACTTCCTTCACAGAGTGACGACTCTTCGCTGGACGAAAAGAGTACAATCACACCGCTGGAAGTAATAGCAGTCACAGGTCGGGGTTGTAGAATTCCTTCACCTTTCTGGATGGATTCTTGAACGTAATCCTCACCTTTGGCATACATCGCCTCGGAAACTACTGGTTCCGAACGAAACGCGGTGGGAAATAGGAAGTTGCCACTGGTTTGCTCCAAAAAGGCACATCCCTTGGATCAATCGGACGGCGCACCATCATTCCCCCTTCGTGATCCAATAGAGTGTCGAAGGCAGAACCCTCACCTGTACAAACTGAGACATTTATTAACAAAAGAGTAGAAAGAATATCAAGCTTACTCTTGGCGGTCCTCTCATAGTAAGGCTCTAACTCAGGGAATGGCCAAAGGCAGCTCATCTTCGCACTCATCATCGCCCCCTCATGGATAGGGCGCATGGGAGTTGGCGTGGCGGTCAAAGCCGTAAACCACAGCAGACCTTCGTGAGCAGTAGGCGGAACCACTGGCATGGTCTCCTCCACCTTGTGATAGGTCATCGCGAACGGGATAACGTCCTCCCTGATCTAGAAAAATTTTGGCTTCCAACCATGTAGGCTACGGATCCACTCCGTACCTATAACGTTCTTCCTGGTGGAAGAAAAACTGTACCATCCATCGCGGAGGGTCATTTCGTAGAAAACGGCGAACATGCCAACTAATGGTTCGAAATTTCGAACTTGACAACAGAATTCGAATTGTCGAATTCTCAACATCCCGAAGGGATGGATTTGTGATAGGTGAATCCCATAGGTTGTCAAGATCGACTGGACGAACCTAGTCACCAGGATCCGGAAGTTGCCTGTCGTAAAGTGGTCTACGTATACGGCCATCTTCTTCGGAGGTGGACTGGTGGCAACGGAACTGCTCGCCGGACGTTCGGGTTCCCATTCCGGCGCCAGACCGTATACATTCACAACATCGTCAAAATCCTTCTCCTGAAGGTTCGTAACGATTTCATGAATGGCAGGGGTACCCTTTTTCTCTCCAGCCATTTAAGTAAGAAAGACAAAGAAATCTCAGAAATTTTAAATCTTGAAGATTTGAGAGCGAAAGAATTTGGAAGTGATAAGAGTAAAATGGAAGCCACGAGTGACCTATTTATACTCATTGCAATTAATGCGACTGATGGGGTGCCCGAAGAGAGAGAAACCGCGGACCGCCAGATGATTAACACGTCAGGCGGGAGATTCAAGAAATTGCGAACAAGCTGTCAAGGGCATCATACACGTCTTGTCAGTTGTCCCTTAAAGTTTCTCTCTCCGTCACGTCACCATGTTTAAAAAATTTCAACTTTCAAAAATATCTTCAAAATATATTATCACACTCACAAGTATAAAGCTCACAAAGAATTTTTCAAAAGACTTCTTTCCATTATATCAAAAGACGATTACAATATGGGGAAAGAGTAATTACAAAGGTTTAAAAACCTAGCCTATTCTATCCTACGGATTTGGGGCTACAACATCTTCCGGAGGAGTTGGCGAAGTGTCCTCAGAGGAGGCGTCCTCGAATTCATCATTATGATATTCCTTCAGTTGTTGTACACCATCACTGGCCGCAGCAAATTCCGGAAGCTTATTTTGTAGCATAAACACCAGGATGTCATGGTCCTTAATCTGCATATTATACTCCTGTTTGACGTCAAGGCCATGCAGTGGATGACTTTCCGGAGAAACATTCGTTTGAGCATAGGTCATCCCCTCATTGAAACCTTTCATCCATCCAAGCTGAGTTGAGGCAGTCATCAGGTCAGCAAAGGTGTCAATAAGCTCTGGACTACTTTTAATATGGTGGATGACCTGGTAATACATAAATATAAATTAGTTAGAGTCAAGGCACGTATAATGGACAACAATTGAGGACAGCTTACAGAATCAAGTCCCCGATTGAGGAACCATTTACGGTCTTGCTCCGTGTGCTCAGCTCGTATCCGGAGCTCTTAAGTTTCCGCAATCTCCTGTTGTTTTTCATTTGTGGCTGAGGTGGCACGGGCGTCCGCTTCTTCGCGAGCTTGCAAAAGGGAATCATAAGCAGTTTGAATTTCAGCATCGATTTTATCTTTAAGCTCAACCTGCTCCCTCTGCAGCTTCAGCTCCGCCTCAAGCTCTTGGATTCGAGTGCCTTGAAGGGTCACTTGATTTTCTAAAGCCGAGTTTGCCTCCTGAGCCCGCGCCAAATCATCTTTTTCCTTTTGTGCCTTAGAACGGGCAGCCTCAAGAAGGGAGTTCTGCTTTTCTCAAGCTTCCTTCCATTGGTGGGCAGTAGCAGCACTCCGGTCTTGTTCACCCTTAAGGGCGGCTTCCGCGTCCGCCTGTTTCCACTGGGCGGTCTTTGCTGCCAGGCGATGATTTTCAGCCTCTTTCCTCGCATCTTCAAGAGCTCGAGAAGATTCACCTAGCTTCCCGCCCATGGTACGCCATTCACGTAAGACTTCCTGGCTACTGGCCAAAGTATTAGCCATGTGATAAGATAAGTCCGTATGAAGGTCGTGGCAGGAACGGTCACGCTGGTGCACCATTTCGGCCGGTGGCACGCAGTGCTTAACAAAACTCATACAGGTACCGGGATCAGAAAACCGGGAACCATTAATAATATCCCACGGCTGGACAAATAGGTCAAAACTGTCTCCCAGATTAGCATCTCCATAATAACGTGAACTTGAAGAATCACGTCGAAGAGGGGCACCTCACATCGAACCTCCTCTAATTTCCTGGACTGATGGTCCAGATTGAAAATGTCCTCCTACACCCGAAGTAAAAGGTGAGGAGGTAGAGGCAAACTGTGGAAGAGGACGTGTCACACCCCAACCAAAGGCGGCGGAACATGTCGGGGTGCAACGTGATTGGACAAATACACAAGACACTATTTAAAGTGACAATATTTATTTAACTCATTTTATTACAACAAATCAATAATCAACACATCTCGTCCGCATAAACAAGTTGAATACAAGTAGAAATTATATTGTTTGTTTTACTAATATCCTAATGGGCTTGGTAACATTTTCGTCAAGTCCCCGAGTCAACAAAAGTCAAACCGGTAACATTTCATAAAACAAAGCTTGTCAACACAAAGGTTGGTGAGCAATTCATAAGATTGAGCATATAAATATACAGTAATAAAAAGCCACAAAACTTGTATACAAAACAATAAATAAAAGCAACAATATGGATAATATGAAGTCGCTAATAAGAATACATTAGCGGCACCGTCTATAAGGGAATACCAAATAGATTCGGATTTCATGAAGTCGTTAATAAGAATACATTAATGGCACCGTGCTATAAGAGAATACCAAATAGTTCACGGATTTATGAATCAACCTTCCAAAAGCGGTAAACACATAACCATATAAGCATAGAACACCAAATCGAGCAATTATTTACGTAAAGTATACAATCACGTTTGTGGGTTTAAAGATTCAAGTAAACAAAGCATTTAGGTTGATAACTATGAAATGTCACCCCAAAAAGAAATATGGAAAAAGGGGTATGAAAGTATTCACATTTAAGTGATAAACTTGATTTGGTAAAATGACGAGTAACCGGAAGGATGAGGTTTAACGCGCAAGTCTAGATGAAAGGAAGTCTTGTAATAGGGAGGTTGTCTTAGGAAGTCTTAAATAAAATAAATGATAGGAAATGTAAACAATTTAAAGTTTAAGGTTTAGAAGGTAAATATTTACGAAAAGCATAATAATAGTCTTTTAAAAAAAGTAAGTTTGCTCGAAACCGGGTTAAAGTATCTAACCTTAATATTTACTTAAACAATGCTAAGTAATAAGGTGGGAAAAATGCAAAATTCAAGTTCCTTCGGAATATAGATACTAAAACGGGTTTTTAACGAGTGTCTCGGGTTGTTGGTTCGGGACTTGATAATTGGTCAAAACCCAAAGTCAACTTTCTAAAATAATGATTGTTATGAGATAACTCAATAAAACTTAATAAGACTTAACCAAGTATGTAGTTCTGTTGTTTTTGAACTAACATCGTCCGTTAAGCGAGTGTTCGGTTTTTGTCGGTCCAAACTTTGTTATGAGATTAAGTTGGATCCAACATTCCCAAGTAATTAAGAAAATGATTAAAATCAGTTTGTTAACTATTTTTAAAGAAATATACAAGTCTTGATAGCTAAAAACACACTTGTGTGTCTTAAGCGGGTAAAAATCGGATTGGTTCGGTTTCCATCTCACAATACGTTCCTTGATGGTCTTCGTTTGAACAAATAACCAAGAACTTGTACAAATGAATTTAGAAACTTAGATCTAACATAAGGCATGTTTAAAACAATTATTTAACAAACTAGTAACAAGTTCGGTTCACGGTTTGGACTATTTACGGTTAAACCGAGGTTAGTATCTACAAACCCCCACCTTGGAAATTCATAAATATGACAAAGAAAACTAAAAATATCATAAGTTAAACATGATTAATATGTGCAACAATTTGTATACGTGTATATATATCAAGGACCACGAAAGTCCTACATGAAGCCTTGCCTTACGAAGTCCGAAGCTTAACCAACCGGAGTCGGAGAAGCAACTACCAAAGGTAACAAAGGGTGTGTATTATATATATGTTGTACCACCATAAACAATTATTAATAAGACTACATAAGCTAAAAATAATGAAAGATTAAACTTAGTTCGACTCTTGGAATTCAAAACTTCAAGAATACTAAGAAATAACAACCTTGAATCTATGGATTTTTGAGACAGAATTTAGAGTAAGAGCAAGTGTAAAAAAATGAGTGAAATACATTTGTATTTATAGGCCAAGAGTGTAGAGAAAGGCTTGAGATGGTGGCAAGGCTCCACCAATAGAATTTCATGCAAAAATGTTCATTGGTTGCTTTTGAATTAAAGTAAGGCCATAAAATAATTAAAATAATTAAAAATGCCCATTGGTTGCTTTGGAATTAAAGTAAAACCATTAATTAAAATAAAATAATTAAAAATAATTAAAATACTTAAGAGAAATTTGGAAATTATAGTTGGTAAAATATTTGTGGGATTAATTTTTTGCAACTTTGGTCCTTGAAGTTCGTTTTCGAATCCGTAAAAGCGATTTTATCAAATTGGACAAGCGGGAATGATTTAGTAAAATAAAATCCAATATTTTATTTATTTGAAATGTTAGGGATATAAATCGGGTCGGTTTCAACATAAAAACAAATACAAGGTAACCCGAAATTGACGAATGTCACAGTATCCCCAACTTGTTGGAAATTTTGTCCCGAAATTAAAATAAACTTAAGGAAAAAGGTATTTACTAACAAAAGTTGCTTTTAGTACAGCAACGCGAGAAAGATCTTAAGAAAATAATAACGTCAAATCCTTGCGTGACTCGAAAAAAACGCCACAAATGAGCAACATAATAAAGGGACTTATATATAGGATGTACCTGCGGCGTATCCACCATGCCCTTATCATAACTAGCATTTCTACCGTTTTTCCGCTATCACTCTCGGGTCTGAGTTATCGCACACAACCGCACTTACTATGTCTTCCATACGGGGATTTCGATAATTAAGTGTGCACCCATAATTATTTAGATTGTCGTATAGTCCACATGGTCCGTCCCATTGTGTGGTTTAAAAGGCATATTTATTTTGAAATCTTAAACATTAGAAACGTACTTAACATCTATTGGATTTTTTTTTAACCAATACTAGCGGTTGAAAATTTTTTAGGTTGGCTTTTAAATAGGAAGGAAGAATGGGGTAAATAACTGAAGCAACTAAATTCTTAAGATATAAACAAAGGTGAAAATGACCATTCGGTTTAAAATGAGTAAACACAATCGAATAAATAAAATAAAATTTAGGGTAAACGATATGAGATGATATTTGAAGTCAAAAGTCATTGAGATAAACGTCAATGTTTATAAATCGAAATACTAAAAAATCGATAAATGAAACCCGATAATGAGGATTCCGATAAGTGTAAACGAGGAAAAATCCAATAAGTGAGTACATGAGGTTGGGATAAACAATGATACAATTAATAATAGCGTGCGACGAGTTTCATATGCGAAAAAACTTGAGGTTATAAGCAATTGAAAATATATGATTGCGTGAAATAACATGAGAAATGAGGTAAGTTACTTGGGGTGACGCATACATGTATCAAACATAAATAAGATTTGATTAACTTGACAAAACAATCGATGAATTGCGATAAAGCGTGTATACGACCACTATTGTGAAACCATTTATATAATCGTCATTATAGTAACGGTTTCTAATAGTGCCAAAACATGCGGACAACCACACATAGGCCGATTAAATGAAATGATGTAGAATAATGCATAGAATTTGTGTCTAACTTGAAAAACATAAATGCTCAACATGAACAACATAGTTATGAAAATACCGTTTAATATGTAAATGATATTTTTAGCGAATATAAGGTTTTGAAAGTAGTACCCAAATTTTTATTGAATAACTTGAATTCGTCCATGAATAATCAAAACACAAAACAAAATCTCATGTGCATAAAATTAACATCGAAAATATCTCTTCAATTGAAAAGGAAACCGTAATAATCGTGAGACTCAAATTAATGACGAAATATGTAAATCGCATATAACATACTCTTGAAAATATAAGAATAAAATCGAAAATGACGTCTCAAGTAAAGCCGTTTTATCGTCTCTAAGAAGATGTATATAAAAACAAAGCTTTCTGGTAACGCGTAGCTAGAGAAATATTTAAATCATTATCGAATGGAAATCTTAAAGAAAACTTTGCATACGTAAAGCTTGTCGCGATGATAATAAATCATGAAAGAAATGATGCTTGTGATAATTAGGAGTAAAAATTCGCATAAAATTGTTACAGTATTTAATGTATAAAGAATTTATGAGTGTGTCCGAAAAAAATGTAAATTCATGATCATTGAGTTTATGCAAAAAATGATGAAAGTTGAAATTTGTTATTGAATGAATCTCGAATTCGTCATTCGAAATGAAACCTCGTATTTATAAAGTTGTTATGGGATTATCACATTAGATGACAATATTTATAATCTTGAAAACCCGTATATAATTGTTTAATAATCTTTGAAAACAATCCTCATAATCGATTTTTTTTTTGTTGTCATGACAATATTGTATTCTACAAAGATGATTTATAAAATCTGAGCAAAATACGTAAATCGTTAATCTTGAAAGAGTTAAAAAATGAATATTTGGGTACATAAGGTCTTTATAAATACACTAGTTGTGTGTGTGTATATATATATATATAACAAAATATTTAAGGTAAAATGAAGCTTGCGTATGTATAGAGTGGTTTTAGGCTTCAAATAGTGAATGGTTTGGAAATTTGGTGAAGAGTGAGTGTGTTTCGGGTTTCTTGCAAAATTGGGTTTTCTTGAGTTGGGTTGGTGGGGTTTGTTGAGTTTAGGTCGTTAGAATGGGTTAGGTTTAGATGACTTGTGTGAGTAGTGGTTGGGCCATTTGGATGAGGTTTTCTTATTTGTTCGAGTCAAGTTAATGGGTTGGATAATTCGACCTTGACTAGTTTGGGCTGAGATTCGGTTTACACTTGTATTTTTCAAGGAGTGTTTGGGTTACTATTTTGATATTGAACTCTATTGTTGGATGGGAAATGGTGTGGTGACATGGTTTGTGATTTGACATAGCATGGGTCGAAGGGTTGAGCCATAGTTGGGTAAATTTTGGTTTATATATGTTCAAGGCATTTGTGGGTGTGTTTGTCGGTGTCTTTGAAGTATCAGGATAGTAAGTTTGGTAGGTTTTCATGGCGTAAAAGTGTCGGTATTTAGGGTTGTTGGGTTGATGTTGGATTTGCATGGGGTTGAGTTAGTGAGGGTTAGGTTTCGTTCATTCTGAGGGAAGATTTGATTGTGTGGGAAAACTTTTGAAGTGTGAGGATGGTTGGGTTAAGGTGGTTGGTTGAGTTGGAATAAGAGTGTTTGGAAACTTGGGGTTGTGTTTAGAAAATTTTTGACTAATGATTAGTATTAAATTGAAAATATCATAATTTATAATGAATGATGGAAACATTCATGAAATTTTTGATAATAAAGTTACAAGTTAACATATATTTTACAAATACAATATCGAGATTCAAGCTTGTGAATCACAAAATAAAAAATTATTTGCTAAAAATTTTCCACTAAAATGAGAGTTGTTACGATACGTCAAGTCGGCTTAGGTTGTAAAATAATTTACGAGAAAATTTGGAGTAACCAACCCGCATGACGTAAATCGTTTCTTGAAATACTTAAAATTAAGTAGCGGAAATATCATGGGAAGCTAAGAAAATAAGGTTTGCTTAATTTAAAGTTTATCGCAGAAATAAAAATCGATTGTCACGAGGAAGCAAAATTTTATAAGGGTCAAAATAAAATCTTCTTGCTTATGAGGGAATTTAAAATAAGTGAATTGAATGTCGAAATCCGTTATGAGGTTTCAATACGAATGATGAATGTCGTTTTGGGAATACAAATTTGCGTAAAGATAATTTTTACCAAGTTCGTTATTTAATATCGTGTAACTAAAATATCATGGTACGTTAGAATGACCGGCATTGTGAATCGAGAAATCGAAAATAAATGAGTTTTGTCCTTAAAATAGAATTTCTATGAAGTTTTGTATGAGAATTTCAAAAAATTACAAGCTATAAGTTTGTGAATTTCTCGAAAAAAAATCAAGGCGAAACTGCCATAACAATTTAAAACGAGGAAAATCGTAGGATGTAAATTTTATTGGTGAAAATTCATAATGATCCAAGAATGCATAATGAAGGTTGTTATGAGAATAGCTTTAAGTAATGAAAATTCTACCACGTGTATTATGTAACGTAGTATAATTAAAAAAAATGTCATGAGAAGTTTAAATAGTTAATATTTTGAAATGATCGTTCAAAATAAACGGGATGGTTATAAAAATAAAATTTTATAAAATTTTTGTATAAGGCCTTTAAAGACAATTTAAAGTTTATACAATAGGAATTTTACTTGAAAATTTGAGGTGAAATTTATCATGAAATTTTCTTAATATGATGAAATTCATATAATAAGAATTTTGTTTGTAAATAGTCTTAATGAAAATAAATGGCATATAAAAAATATCTTTATGAATAGATCAAACTACGTATATACATATATTTTTAACTTATATCGAATAGATCATAATGAACCAAATTTTTAATAAAAATAATTGTGAAATCAAAATGAGAAAATCGGTGTAAAACTTTACCATATAAAACCGAGATATAAAAGAATTATTAACAATAAAAATATAACATTTATAATAAAGACTTGTGATAAGAATTTATCAAAAAATAAAAGGGAAAATGGTTTAAATTTCTTGAAATGTAATAATAGTGTTTTAAGTTTTTTAAGGCGGAAAATCGTGCATGAACCACAATGACTTGATATTCCGACACTAAAAACCTTTATTACAAAAGAATACCGTGTTGGAGTCTAAACATATGCACTTACCACCGCGTCTTTTTCATGTCTTCGACTCAAATACCCCTGTAACAAAAATTATAAATTAGAATACAACGTCATGTCAAAACGCTAGTCCACGTACCACCGCAGTTCTATTGTTTTGACACCGAAAATTATGATGGCGAGCGGAACGCTCGCATTCAACTACTTAAAGTGGTCATATCATATGAGAAAATCTTTAAGGAGATTTGAAACAAAGGGACCCAAGTTAAGCTCGTGATCCATAAAACGTAATAAAACTAATGTTTTGCGGTAAGGTAAGGATACCTTACATTATTATGAGAGTGCATGTATGTGTATATATAAAATTAAACAAAAGTAAGGTAAGGATACCTTAGGATGTTTCGAGTGTTTGTATATATTTATGATTTAATATGATAAATGAGCTTATAAATAAACAAGTGTATTGGACAATCAAGTAGGGTAAACACGTATAGGAAACACGTATAAGGACCCTAAAGCATAGACTATACCAGGTCGTTACGTCTAACCACCTATCCTATAGTCTTGTGGCTCTGATACCAATATGTCACACCCCGACCAAAGGCGGCGGAACATGCCGGGGTGCAACGTGATTGGACAAATACACAAGACACTATTTAAAGTGACAATATTTATTTAACTCATTTTATTTCAACAAATCAGTAATCAACACATCTCGTCCACATAAACAAGTTGAATACAAGTAGCAATTATATTTATCGTTTTACTAATATCCTAATGGTCTTGGTAACGTTTTCGTCAAGTCCCCGAGTCAACAAAAGTCAAACCTATAACATTTCATAAAATAGAGTTTGTCAACACAAAGGTTTGTGAGCAATTCATAAGATTGAGCATATAAATATATAGTAATAAAAAGCCGCAAAACTTGTATACAAAACAATAAATAAAAGCAACAATATGGATAATATGAAGTCGCTAATAAGAATACATTAGCGGCACCGTCTATAAGGGAATGCCAAATAGATTCGGATTTCGTGAAGTCGTTAATAGGAATACATTAACGGCACCAGGCTATAAGAGAATACCAAATAGTTCACGGATTTATGAATCAACCTTCCAAAACCGGTAAACACATAAGCATATAAGCATGTAAACATAGAACACTAAATCGAGCAATTATTTAAGTAAATTATACAATCACGTTTGTGGGTTTAAAGATTCAAGTAAATAAAACATTTAGTTTGATAAGTATGAAATGTCACCCCAAAATGAAAGATGGAAAAAGGGGTATGAAAGTACTCACATTCAAGTGATAAACTTGATTTGGTAAAATGAAGAGTAACCAGAAGGATGAGGTTTAACGGGCAAGTCTAGATGAAAGGAAGTCTTGTATTAGGGAGGTTGTCTTAGGAAGTCTTAAATAAAATAAATGATAAGAAATGTAAACAATTTAAAGTTTAAGATTTAGAAGGTAAATATTTAAGAAAAGCATAATAATAGTCTTTTAAAAAAAGTAAGTTTGCTAGAAACCGGGTTAAAGTATCTGACCTTAATATTTACTTAACCAATGGTAAGTAATAAGGTGGGAAAAATGCAAAATGCAAGTTCCTTCAGAATATTGATACTAAAACAGGTTTTTAACGAGTGTCTCGGTTTGTTGGTTCGGTTCTTGATAATTGGTCAAAACCCAAAGTCAACTTTAAAAAATAATGAATGTTATGAGATAACTCAATAAAACTTAATAAGACTTAACCAAGTATGTAGTTCTATTGTTTTAGATCTAACATCATCCGTTAAGCGAGTGTTCGGTTTTCGTCGGTCCAAACTTTGTTATGAGATTAAGTTGGATCCAACATTCCCAAGTAATTAATAAAATTATTAAAATCAGTTTGTTAACTATTTTTAAAGAAATATACAAGTCTTGATAGCTAAAAACCCACTTGTATGTCTTAAGCGGGTAAAAATCGGATTGGTTCGGTTTCCATCTCACAATACGTTCCTTGATGGTCTCCACATGCCCAAATAACCAAGAACTTGTACAAATGAATTTAGAAACTTAGATCTAACATAAGGCATGTTTAAAACAATTATTTAACAAACTAATAACAAGTTCGGTTCACGGTTTGGACTATTTACGGTTAAACCGAGGTTAGTCTCTATAAACCCCCACCATGGAAATTCATAAATATGACAAAGAAAACTAAAAAGAGCATAAGTTAAACATGATTAATATGTGAAACAATTTATATAAGTGTATATATATTAAGGACCATGAAAGTCCTACATGAAGCCTTGCCCTACGAAGTCCGAAGCTTAACCAACCGGAGTCGGAGAAGCAACTACCAAAGGTAACAAAGGGTGTGTATTATATATATTTTGTACCACCATAAACAAGTATTAATAAGACTACATAAGCTAAATATAATGAAAGATTAAACTTTGTTCGACTCTTGGAAGTCAAAACTTCAAGAATACTAAGAAATAACAACCTTGAATCTATGGAGTTTTGAGACAGAATTTAGAGTAAGAGCAAGTGTAAAAAAATGAGTGAAATACACTTGTATTTACAGGCCAAGAGTGTTGAGAAAGGCTTGAGAGGGTGGCTAGGCTCCACCAATAGAATTTCATGCAAAAATGTCCATTTGTTGCTTTTGAATTAAAGTAAGGCCATAAAATAATTAAAATAATTAAAAATGCCCATTGGTTGCTTTTGAATTAAAGTAAAACCATTAATTAAAATAAAATAATTAAAAATAATTAAAATACTTAAGAGAAATTTGGAAATTATAGTTGGTAAAATATTTGTGGGATTAATTTTTGGCAACTTTGGTCCTTGAAGTTCGTTTTCGAATCCGTAAAAGCGATTTTATCAAATCGGAAAAGCGGGAATGATTTAGTAAAATAAAATCCAATATTTTATATATTTGAAATGTTAGGGATATAAATCGGGTCGGTTTACAACAAAAAACAAATACAAGTTAACCCGAAATTGACGAATGTCACAGGACGAGGGGGAGATTTCTCAATCCTGAAACCCTCCGCATTCACGGTAGGGTTGTCCTCCTGGAAACCAGTAACACATCCAGTCTGAAAAAGATAGTCATAACGACTATCAGTACCAGACTAGATGTTGGGTTCCTCCAATGTCGTATCAACCAGGGGAGTGGGTGGCCTTTTTTCTATAGTCCTCTCAATCAGAGGAGATGGTGGTTTATCTTCTGTATTCTTATCAGGTGGAGGAGGTGGTGGTTTATCAGATTTGGGAGTTGGCGTGGGTAGCCTTTCAGATATATCATCCCCAAAGATCGATGGATCTACAAAAAAGAAAAATCTATACTTAGCTAACACTTCAAAATAATATGATACAGAAAGAAAAATGCATACCTTCTACTGTATCCATAAGTTCCGCAAGACTATATTGAGGCTTCTTGGGACATTGGGTTTTCCTTTTCTTCTTCGAAGATCCCTCTCCGGCGTCCGCGGTTTTTACACCCGCATCACTCGCTTGAAGGGACGAAAAAGCTCTCTTCTTCTCCAAATTTGTTAATAAATTAGAGACAGAGGAAAATTCAGGGGCATCATCATCAGAGTTTCTCCCCTCTTGAGAGGCGGAAAACTCAGAGGCATCGTCATCGTTATCGTCACTCGTTGATAGAATGGCGATCACTCCATCCGAAGTATGGGCATTAAGTGGAGGAGGGTTTATAACATACGCACCTGTTTCAAAGGCGGCGTCCGAAATTACCGGTTCAGCCCGCACCTTCGTCGGAAAAAGAAATCGTGCCTTGGTCTACTCAAGGATAGGTTTATCCCCCGCATCACGAATGCTCTTACGGACACAACCCCTATCCTCAAAGAGGGCGTTAAGCATAGAACCCCGACCTGAAAATATAGAAAATCAGTCATAAAAAGATTCGAGGAAGAGAAAAGGCAATAAAGACAACTTACGTTCATTCAAATCAATGAAAATAGACTCCATGAATTCTGATGGCCATAAGCGGCTCATGCCCGCCCAAACCAATGCTTCCTCAGGCAGTGCCCGCATCGGTGTTGGCTCCGACATATGGGCACGTTACCAATCACGATCCTCGTGAGCGGTCGTGACAACGTCTGGAAGCGCAAAATTAACCGGACGACGGACCATGGCAACAGGTACGACGTCCTCAGAGATCCAGAAAAACTTATTACGCCAGTTGGCGGACCCCTTCTCGACTTCGTAACCAAGACTCCTATCGGAAAAGCCTTGGCATGCAAACCAACCGTCACGATTGGCAAGTCGGTAGCAAACCGGAAATCGGTTAACAAGTGGTACCATGTCACGTGCTGTACATACGAATTCGTAATGACGAATTCACATTCAGCACGCGGGTGCAGTTGGGATAAATGGATCCCATAAGCAGTTAGCACCTTCATGAAAAATTTCGTTATGAGAAAACGGAAGTTCCCATAGACGAAATAATCAGAATAGACAGCCATTTTGCCAGGTGGCGGAAGGCTGGCTATAGAACCCGGAGAAGGAAATTCCGGTTCCCACTCCGATGGAATGCCGTAAGTTTCAAGCAGCTTCTCATATTCGGAACGATCTCATGAAACTTCTATCTCATCAACCTCGGTTTGAACGTTCGACATTATAATAAGCTTTGGTGAAGGTATACAAGAAGTTCAGTATTTTATCAGAGAAAAAACAAGAAGATAATTAGAAATCAAAGGCGATAAAACTTCGAATAGAAGATATCTCCTACTATTTACACCCATCGCAATTAATGCGATGGGATATGAACAGTGGAGAGAGAAAGTAATCGCCTAATCAACAACCGCCACATCACGCGGGAAATTCTTAAAAGAGAAAAAGTTGTATCGTTGGGTACAGTGAGAGCCGTAAAAAACGTTCCATCATCTGTCCATGCGCCTGCGAGTGGTAATCTTGTCCTTTTTATGATTATCTACACCAACAAAAGATATTTTCTACCAAACCTCAAAATTCAAAAACCCCCAAAATACATTAAGTCCAAAATTTAACCCGCATAAAGACTTCACGCGGAAGAAACACTGGACTGGGGGGACTTATAAAGGTAGGGTACCAAAAAGACACAAATACCCTTAAGTACCACCCGCGGGTCATAGAGGAACCTCTCATATACCACCCGCGGGACATATGGATCACCCGCATAACACGGTAGAGGAAGAACGTCCTCACACCTTGCGCGGAAGCATCCAGGCACCCTCAGAAGTCATCCGCGAGAGAGGACATCTATCCGCCAAAGTGACCGGAAGGCAATGCCAACTGGACAGTTGTCATCAACTAACTATCCTTTAGAAGAATATCCACGATTGTTACTTGAAGAATACGTGACTCACCTGCCACTAAGCAAAGGACACCTGGTCAGGTTGTTATAACCGTGCACATGGCCAGGGTGCAATCCGTCCTATCATAAGGCGACGCGGGTCCAGGTTGTTATACCTATGCACATGGGACGTATAGCTCAACCTATCACAAAAGGACAGGCGTCCAGGCAGTTATCAAGATCTTCTAGAAGAGGACAACTGGCCCAATCATCCTTCCTTTACCCTTCGGCTATAAATACCTTGTCAACCTGCATGAGGTATTCATTCACAATCACTCTTACTTACATATACTCTGACTAAACTTAGTCTGTTTATTTTTCAGTACTTTCTCCTTTACGAACGTTACTGATTCTCACGCCGGAGGGTGGTTACAGGAAGATCCCCCCTTTTATCCTTCCTGTAACGAGACTCACGGTGTCTGTTTTGCAGGTTCCGGTCATTGGACTTCGGAAAGTTGTGCTCATACTGTGTTAGTAGTTATCATATTTTACCAAGTGGACTCATTGGATCCAGGACCCATTACAGGAGATCGGATCCGTGTTTCTTCACTATGTAAACATAAAATAAAAATTCCTTATGCAAACTAAAATTTTGTTAAAACAACGGAAGTACAGGTTTGATTTTCTACGTTTTTAAATTCTTGTAAACAAAAGAAAATCATTTGATAATAGTAAAATAAATAATGAAAGTTTAATATGAAATAATAAATAATACAGGGAAAAATAAATCAATAAAGCTATAAATTAAATGTTTGGAAACTATGTTGTATTAAAACATATAGTAATAATGACAACTGAGTAGCTAAAAAAACACGTATCATACAAAAATAATCTTCCATGAAAAAAAAAACATGTACTTCAGGCTTCACAAATAATATTACACGGCAGAAAACACTTCTTTTATATATGATCCAGGGGCCAAAATATATTTTCTTAAAACACAAAGGGAAAAAATATAAATGGCTAAACTTTACTGTAGAAGTTCACTTCCTTTAATATATAGTATAATGTGTTTGACCAAGCCAAGACACTGAATTGACACCATATTTGTCCACACATGCATTATAATTTCACCAACATGACAGTGCTGGACAGTAAGTTGACATCTCTCCTCGTCTTGTAATAACTCGCAAATTTTCTAATCTAACATTCCACAGAGGGTGCAACGAGGGCATTCGGGCAGCGGTAGTGAGGTGTGCACTTTCTCAATTCACTTTCATAAATTTGATTCATTTGAGTTTTTGAAAGTTTTTCAAACTCAGAAATTTCAACACCTCTACTACTTAACAACCTTTGCAACAAGTCCATCTTTTCATATGAGATGATGGGTTCTTCTCTCTCTCTCTTTCTTCTTTTCCAAATCGTCCCTCTTGTTTTTGGGTTGTGAAGGTTTAGAATTTGAAGCTTTCTCTAGTGTCACCCTCTTCACAATTTCCTTATGTTGGGCAGAAGTGGCTTTCTCCGCCTCAAGTATCTTCTTTGAGATTCTTCTGAATTGATGTCCAGCTTCTTTCTTTGTCATAATGTCAACGGACTCAAAAGGAAAACCATGATCAACTAGGAATCCCTTTTTACCACCATACATCTTCAATAATTTTTCTATCTTTCCAGTTTCTTTCTTATTCTCGTCTTCTTTTAGTTTGGCTCTTCTTTCATAATCTTTCATTTCATTTTTTTTCAATGCCAAACACTATTTTTTAATATCTTTATCAGACATTTTCTCTACATGTTTTGAATCATAGTTGTAACCCTTTAAAAATGCTATTTATTTATCAAAAAGTTTACTCCTTTCTGGTCTTCTTTCCTGTTCTTTTCACTCTTTTTATTTACAAGGATTTAGGATATAAATAATCAATGTACTATCATTATCCCTTTTTTGCTTCAAAACTCATTTTCAGGAGCAATTTTTCAATGTTTTTGAATTTTAAACATATTTGAAAGTTTATAGGTTCCATCTGTATAAACAAGAAATACAATATTTTTGTATTTTATGTTTACATCCCCCCCCCCCTAAAAACCAAAAGATTTAAAGAAAGAAAATAACCACTACAAAAACTCTACAAAAACAATAAACTTGATTACCTGAGCTTAGGAATATCAGCAAATGGTTTTAAACCATTTAAACAACATAAATTTAAATCTTTATTTTATCAAATGTTTTGGTAAAAAAGTCTGCCTTTTGATGATCCTTGTGTACCTTTTAATGTTATTAGTTTCTTTTTATAACAATCATGAATAAAATTAAAACGAATTTTGATAAGAGTGGTGCACGAGGTTCTTCGTTATACATATAGCAGCAGATTATCAATAAAAATTGGAGTAGTAAGAAAATTCAAACCGTAATCCCGCAAGTGTTGTTGGATCCATAAAAACCTGTGAACAACAACTCGAAGAAGCCACATATTTGGCTTCAACGGTTAAATTGGAGACCATTGTCTGTTTCTTACACTGCCCGGAAAGAAGTCGGTTTTCCAAAAATTAACAACCCGCCGTTGTAGACTTGAAGTTGATCTTACTTCCTCCATATTCGGAATCTGAAAAAGAAGTAAGATCAAAAGTATCGTCCTTGGGATACCATAACCCGAAGTCAGGATTACCCCTCAGACAGTGGGGAATACGCTTTACAGCCGCCAGATGATTCACTCGGGGACTCGCTTGATACATGGCACACAAACAAATAACAAAAATTATATCAGGACCTAGATATAATGTCATCGACCTGATATGGACAAGGAGCAAATCTTCTTCGACCGTCTTATATTAAAGACTACAATCGACAGTCCCTCGTTTGAAGCCACTATCAATCAAATGGTCAGCAAATGTGATATACCAAGCTCTCGGGGCTTGGTATAGACCATATAGAGGTTTGTTAAAATGGTCTACACGCTCAGGATAGTCAGGATCTTTAAAAGTAGGAGGCTGCTTCACATACACCTCTTCATGAATCTCTCCGTTAAGAAACACACTCTTAATATCCATCTGATAGACCTTGAAATTCTTAAAGGCAGCATAGGCTAAGCAAATATGCATAGCCTCCAATATTGCAACCGGTGCATATACCCCCGTGTAACCACGCACTCTAGCTGTTTAAAACCTTGCACAACTAATCGTGCCTTGTTGTGAACAATGACCCCACGATTATCTTTCTTGCAATTAAATACCCACTTTTTCGGGATAACCTTTTTAACCTGAACCGGTTTATCGATGAGATCCCAAACACCCAGTCTCACGAACTGCTGCAACTATTCTTGCATCGCTTCTACCCAAGATGGATCTTGAAGTGCCATAGGGACGCTTGTTGGTTCAATTGAGATATAAAGCGGGTGTATCTAGTGAAACTCATGATTCCTGAAGCATGCATATTCGCATATGCATATGATACATTATCGTCACATACATTAGCAACCTGTCGTCGCGTGAGAACTCCTTCATGTACGTCACCAATGATGTTGTCCTGAGGATAATAAGTATGAATCCAAAGAGTCATATTTTCGGGAACTACAACTTTATCTTGTAGATTGGTGACGTTTACTTCTACTAATCGATCAATCAATGGTTGGGAAAATTCTTCGAATTGTAACTCAGAAACATCTTGAGTTTCAACAAATGGAGCGGAGGAAGAATATTCAAAGTCGGCATTGTCTGAAGAAACAGAAACATCATCTGATGTCTCAGGTTGAGTATGTACATCATTGTCTTCATAATTAGAAGATCTTGGTAAGGAAAAAAACTTTTCTTCCAAAAACTCACGAAACAAGTTTTCCAATTTGTACCTCAACTGAAGGAGTGAATGAATTCAATAATCCTTAATAATCGAACATCAAGTCGGGTCCCTTACCAGCAAGTGGTGTAGTGTATCGTTGGCAATCAACATGATACCATTCCTCAACACACCTAGAAGAAAAGTTAAATACCCGTTTATTGGGTGACACTTACCCAAGAAAGTAAGCTTCAATCACCCTCTCTTAAACTTACCCGCCTCACGTTTAATCATGGTACAAGGACACCCAAATGGTTTGAGAAATTGAAGGTTCAGTTTACGGTTATTAAGCAGCTCATAACTTGTTTTCTTGCGCTTCTTAATCATTAGAACATGATTCAGTGTATAGCAAGCGGTATTCACAGCCCGGTTCCAGAATTGAATGGGAACCTTAGAATCCGCCGACATCGTTATAGCCTCTTCAATCAATGTTCTATTCTTTCTCTTAGCTACACAATTATGTTGTGGCACATTCAGAGTACTGTATTCATGATGAATTTCCTTTTGGATAAAGAAAATTCAATTATACTATACTTGAACTCCGTGACATTACAACTTTGAATGCGTATCACTTTATGTTTGTAAAGCGATACGATCTTAGTGATCAAATTCTGAATAAGAACTGGTGTCTGATCCTTTGAACTCATAAATAACATCCAAGAAAATCTCATATAGTCATCAGTGATAACTAAACAATAAAGATCTCCAGCAATACTCGAGTGATTCACAGGACCAAATAACTCTATATGAAGTCTATCTAGAGGAGTATCAATGGAATTGATATGCTTCAACGGGTACGATTTCTTCTTTTGTTTGCCTTTCTTACAAGGGACACAATGACCTGTCATATTGAAATGCTTTAGTGAAACGCCGCCCACTAAATCATTTGCAGTCAATTTATTCATTTTACGAAAAAGGATGTGACCCGTCCTTTTGTGCTATTAGATCGTGTCCTTCTTAGTTGCTTTTGAGACGAAACACGTTGCCGTTGAAAACGATAATACTTTAGACTCTATGTCAAGAACATATATATCATTTGATCGTGGTGATCGCATGATATCCATGTCCTCGGGAATAACAAATCCTGGCTTGATAATAACACACTTTTTATCGGTAAACAAAGTGGTATACTTCTTATCACATATACGTGAAATGCTCAAAAGATTCTAATCCACTTTGTCACAATAATTTACCCTCTCGAATGTAATTTGGCCATTCGATACTTTTCCTTCTTTAGTAATCAATCCACCCTGATGTTTTTAATAGTTGAAAGAAGATTAAGATTGTCGGTGATGCGCCAAGAACTTTCATTATCCATTATCCATTTATCACCTGAGATAGTCTTGGATGAAATCTGTGCAAGGTAAATGATTAGTTCAAAAAGGCAACCAGGCCTCAGTGTTGGGCTCCTTTTTTGTTTCCTTTTGTAAAACAATAACCTTGGGTTTCACGTGTGATTGATGAGCATGAGTATAATTCAAAAGTTTCGTTGACTTTCTTCTGAGATATTCATCTTGAATCACACCTGAATCCTTATTATTACAAATCAGTCTAACAAGCTCAACCAGTTTGTAATTTATCTTTGAATCTTGAAAATTAACACGAACAACCTTTCGAGTGTTAACATCATGAAACATGATTTGTGATTCATCAACTTTGACTGGTTAATGTTTTATTTTTAATATACTTTTAATCAAAGAAACATCGTCCTTGAGTAAAAGTTTTTCAATTGATTTTGCCTTAGTTCCACATTGTCTTATGACAGGCCCTAATTCACAACATGTAACACCCTAAAGTTTAAGAAAATAATAATTAACTTGCAACGATTGCGGAAGCATAATAATATACATTTTTAATAAATAAGACGCAACGATCCCAACTCTAGACTTTTTTTTCTTTGTAGAACAATAAAGACACAAGTTATAAAACTTCAAATATACATATCAGATTAAGAAGCTGATTATTCCATGGAAGAAATAAAAATCTTAGTAGTTGTAAACAATGCGATTGTAATAAATATTGTGCAATCTTGTAACAACATAAATAAGAGATATATTTAATTTCCCTCGAAGTTATTAATATATATTTTAAAAAGAATTATTTCAAGAAAATATCGCACAAACTCTCAGAATAATTCTTTCATTACATCAAGAAGTAAGAGGATACTAACTAGGAAATTGAAGAAAGGTCCAGTTGGACAAAATCAAAAAGATGACTAACCTCAAATCAATGCTACAAGAAATAACTAGAATCAATTAAAAAAAACAGACCTAGAAAGAGAAGTATAGGAATTCTGATGGTCTATTTGTACACAAGGTATATACTAATCATTTCAAGAATATACAACAAGAAAGTATTGATGCACCACAATAAACGACTGAATTGTGCTATGTACGAAACGAACAACCTCAAGAAAGATTAGAAAGAATCCTCTAGAAATGCGACAAACTTAATTAAACATTTCATAAACAAATCAATCTGTTGTACTTATATCAATTGGTCAATGTCACACATCTGTTTCAAACATTTAATCATTAGTAAATAAATAAGAAATCCTTTAGTACTAAAATCTATTATGTTTAGAGAATGTCGAATCCAAACAATCAAGAGAATAATAACGAAGCTTCAATTCAAAGAAGCAACAAAGATATGACAAAACCTGCACAGGAGATTCATAAGCAGTATCTGGTCAAATTTCAATAAATGATTCATAACGCGATGACTCCTCTCATCGATGCAATGAATAAAGGGTCACACAAAAGTAAAATTCAGCATTCAAATAATTCTGCTAGACCTCATCTGTACCGAAATCCTTCTCATCATGAAGAAAGTGTTCATAGCTCCAACGTTGAGAGAAAATTCAATCGTAAATTCAAGAAATAACTAGTAATCCAAGGCTGTAGTTTCAAGAACTTCAAAGCCTATAGACCAAAGGAATTCTATGGCGATAAAGGTGCCATATCAACTTTACGATGGATTGAAGAAATCGAGTCCATTATTATCATCAGTAAAATGTACTGAGATTCAAAGGATTCAATACTCCTCTCAATACTTTAAAGGCAAAGCTTTGGAATGGTGGATTACCCTAATCATGTCAAAGGGTAGAGAAACTATGTACCAATTAAAGTGAGAAGATTTCAAAGAACTGGCATTACGAAAGTTCAGTCCCATGCATGAAACTGATCTTATTCAAACTAAGTTTTTGAACCACAAGGTAGAATGCACTAATCTCAAGGAATACAATACTAAGTTTCATGAGTATTGTAGATTGGTACCACACTTGGTAATACCCGAATCCAATAAAGTAACCCCCTACATTTGGGGTTTACCTCGGGAAATAAGGGACACGGTAAGTTCTCATTTGCCTCAAACCGCTGATTCAGCCATGGAATTAGCCGGTTATCTTATGAATGGTCTTATCAGAAACCAAGAAGAAGATAAGAATAGTAAAGCAAAGAAATAAGAAACCGAGGAAAAGAAAACGAAGAAAAACAAAGAAAAGGAGGAAGAGTCGTTTAATTCACAAGGCTAATCTGCCAAATCTGTGGCAGAAGACATCACGGGAAATGTTTAAGACCAACCAACTTTCCCAAAAATATTCCATTGATCACATGCAACTTTTGCAAGAAACTCCATCATTCGGAAGACGATTGCAAACGAAAAACAGTTGTATGTTTTAGCTATGGAGAAAATGGACACTTCAGCTCAGAATGCCCGAATAAGACAAACAACGTATATGAAAGCGGTGCTAAGAAAGGAAAAGCTAAAATAAATTAAAACACACAAGGAGCATCCGACAATCAAGAATAAAAATAGACAATAATATGCCAAATGAATGTTCAAGATCCAAAGGCATTAGAAATGACTAATAGTGAGTTATCTCTTGTAAACAGTTTGTAATCTCGATTTAAACGAGAAATTTTGTAACAAGAAAAGGGTATTTAAATCCCTAACGTACATAAAGAAGGATATTAGAATACAGATCGTGTCTTTACACAAGAATGCTTATATGCAAAGGAAAATATATAGTTAAATCTCGAAAATTTTTCTAAATACAAGAAACTATGTTATTTAATAATCATCATCTGAAGAAAGATGAAATAAATGAATTAAACAAAGATATTAGAACATGTCTTCCCAAAGAAAATCAATTATCTGAACTTCGAAAGTTCAAAGGGATGATTAATTGATTTAAACGAAAGATATCTGTCAAGATCAATAAGTAAAATAATATCATTACTCAAGTATGAATATCTTGAAAATTATCAAGATGAGTAAGTTAAAAGGATTCGATGGACTGAATCCAAGAAGCAATCTTGTTAACATCAGTAATTGTTTAGAATACAAAAGGTAAGGAAAATATTTAAACAGAATTGACCACCGTGCTTAGCAGTTTACAATTACTTATGATATTCTGAACTATTTAACTGAATACATCATTCAAATATGTGAGTTAACAACAAATCAACAATTGCAATCATTCAAACAATTCAAGTTAAACTCGAGGAACAAAATAGAAGGAATCCGTTAGTAAATCAGGAAATCACCCCCAACGAATCTTGAGGACGAGATTTATTCCAAGGTGGGGAGGATGTAACATCCCCAAATTTTCGATCCAAATTTGATAACTTAGTAAAGTTAAAGAAATCAAAATTATTCTTCAAGATAAAGAAAAAAGAAAATTTAAATAAAGAAATAAAAATTATTTCATAATGAAATAAAAATATTCAATAAAGAAAAGTCATATTATGTTAAAGATTTGGAAGAAGGAAACTCCATCCCTTATGGAATAATGTAAGAAAGTGGAAACATTCCACTTGGGTATAAAAAAGGAAAATGAAATCCATCCCAAATGGAATATGGTAAAGAAATTGAAGCATTTTATAAGAAATAAAATTTCCAAGTAATATTCTTTTATGTCAAGCATGCACCAAGTGGTCCTAGAGGAGGGTGCGGAGCACCAGACGCGCACACGCACGGGCTTGGGAAAGGACGAGGACGATAACGATGGCGAAGGCGACGGAGACGAGCGCAATGTGGTGCTTTAAAGGCAAACTTTGCATCCGGCTCAGGCTCCGTTATGACACATCAACACGTGTCACATCCGGGTGACACGTCGTAGACGTGTCAGGCCACGTGGCACACTCTGAGATATATGAGTCATCGCGATAAATAAGAAAGGGTTCATCGTGTATCGCTTTGGGACCTAATTTCAGACTATAAATAGAAGGGTCACATCACTCTCCACTCTCACACCAAAACTTTCTCTCTCTAGAATCACTTTCTCTCTCTACCTCGTTTTGCGTACCGAGCATAGTTTGGCGCACCAAACCTCGTAATTCGTGTCAAATACCCGACGTTTCCTCGATGCGCGTGCCACCCAAAAGTAATCCTACATTCTACCTCAAAGTACGTGCACGACCCGGCGACCCCCGAACGTCGCCTCAATTTGCGTGCCAAGAAAAGTAGATCAAGAATATCCCGGTATTCGTGCAAGTACGGAAGTGCTGCCGAAAGTCTACGTAATTATTAAGCTAAGCAAGGTAGGAGTTCTTTCCAAATAATATATTATTATTTAAAGTCTTAGACCCTAGGTAAGGGAATAGCCTAGAACTTGATCGAATTAAAAAGATAATAATAAGATTTCTTTATAATTAAGAAATACAAAATTATATAAACAAATGCAGTGGCGGACGGAAGTTATTCTCAGGGGGGGTATTAGCCCCCACTCAGATTCTTATGAGATGTGTATTTAATAGAATTTATTGGGTAATTTTGGTTAAAACAAATTTACACCCACTTTCTTTTTTATTAGGCCCTCATGCTCTATAATCTTTCAAGTTTTAATCCAAAGAACAAGATTTAAAAGCCCAGCCCACGTGTATTCCGGCTTGTTAATGATTGATTAAAAGAAAAGAGAACATAAACCTAATGCTCGATCAAACGAAGAACACTGTTCATGTTAATTATATGTAAAACACTTAAAGAAGTTCTAATTTATTATTTATATGTTCATTTTACCTTTTTATTTATGATATTTGAGTGTTTTTGAGTGAATATTATTTCAAATAAAGTTATATCAATAACAGAGTTACATCTAAGAGACAAAGATACAATATCAACAAGTAACATTAGTATATATATATATATATATATATATATATATATATATATATATATTTCAAAAGTTTTTTTTATTATATTTTAATTGTTCTAACAGAATTGTCGATATGCTAATCCAAGAGTTTGTTGAGGGTTTAAATGAGATTAAAACAAAGTTATTTCAAAACATGACGGCTTTCATTTGGTATGACTTGTTTTCTAAGTTTTTATTCGTTTGATATTGTGTGCAATTTTCAATATGAAGCTTGTGTAATTTGTAGCATCGAAAAAAAAGTATTCGAAAGTGTTACAAATGAAGTTATAATTGACCATTTCCAAAATATGAAATCACGTAAAGGACAATTATAATAGTTATTTTGTGACATAATATTTAATGAAGTGTGTATTTACATGTTTATGTAGTTTATTTTTATCGATTACTTTTTGCCCCCACTGAGTTAAACTTCTGGATCCGTCACTGAACAAATAGTATAACTAAAATATAACTTCTTCATGGTTAAGAAATATAAGCTTTCACATATATGAGGAGGATATAGTTAAAATAATATTTCTGTAAGAGTAAGAAAGATAAGCTTTACCTAAAAAAGGTATAGTAAAAAAAGTGTTTCTTTATGATTACATAACACATGATTTTATATAAAAGGGTTATAGACAAATGACGTTTTTTCTTGAAAAAGAAACATAACACATGATTGGTAAACAAAGAGAAGAAATTCATATAAAAAATATTTTATTCAAACAAAAGATCAGTCAAGGTTTAAAGCTATCAAAACCAGACTACAGGTCTGAAACCGGATTAAGAGATGATCCAGATATTTATATAAACCTATTTTATTATAGGTCAATCAATCAATCTTTCACAAAGGTTTTCATACGAGATCACCACATCATTCAAATCAGGGAATCACAGGTGAATACGTTAAACCTTTTTCAATCAGTCAAGTAAACAAGTTGTTTATCTTAAACAAACAAAGTCAAATATTTATGAGATTACGTGATCTCTAGCAAAAAGATTTAAGGGATTATGTGATCCCTAATTTTCCAAGATGGAAAATAAAAGCAATTCAGATCGAGTATACATGTGTCTGGATCCAAATATAATTAATCTAGTCTATCTATCAACGCTATGTCGTCGCGGACTAGAGATCATAATAAAATTTCTCCAATGGGCGTCAGTTTCCGGAGAACCGTAATTGTGTGTGTGTGGCAGTGTGTATGGCGGCGACGTTTCTGACGAGTGTGTTCAAGAAAACCTATATTGTCAGTCAAAGAAAGATTTATAAAAATGTTTTTAGAGTCAACGATTCACCAGCATATCGCTGACGTATTTTTCTTAACATTTCTGGAAAATAAAGTTAGTACAGTTAGCAAGGAGTTAGAGCCATTCAAGAAGATAGACGCTCGCAAGGTAGAGATGACTCAGTTTTAAATTATTAAAAGATTGATGTGTGTTCAGAAGAATCCCGAGTGCTTGATCTTCAACTCCCCAGTTTCATTCCCAAACTTCACCTAAAGTATTATAACGCCACCATTAGTTTTATTAATAACTATTAATATATAAAATCACACGTAAATAAAATATGCTAAACCCGATTTGAAAGTGTCAAGTTGTAAAGTCAGCTGAGATCCAGCCTAAGCTATGTTGCCTCGGAGTATTGATTAGCATATAACTCAGGTACAACAGCTCCCAAGCGTAAGCCGCCATAGCATTTAACCACTTTTAGCAACAAACATATTTAGTTCATATAATGCATCTACAGTGTGCATCTACAGTGCAACATTCATTTTCAATAACCGACCATTTATCTCGACATATTTAACAACCCAAAACTTATCAATAAAGGTTTAATTACTAAGTATCCATCTATAAAATATAGACTGAAAGAATACTAACATTTCTTTGTCTCGTAGGATCTCCATACCTAGCTTGATAACACATCAACTTTAATATATTTAGAATACATTTGATCTATAATTCAACATGTATTTTCATTTAAATGTAAAGCTCAACTAATTTCATCTTTTATTCATAGCAACACACTTACTTTCAACAAATAGCAATGTAGGTATCAACGTAATAAAAAAAACTTATCCCTAGTTCATGTAACTCAGACACCTTAGGATAGATAACTCGATAAACTTACCTATGTTAAGTTCCCTTATGAAAGGTTAGTAACGCGACAATTAAAGTTGTTCATGCCAATTTCAGTGCTGCACTTTCTGCGCAGCAGCTGTTTATGCCAAGTTTTGACCCATTTAAAATTCGAATTAACCCAACATGTTTAAATATGACACACTTTTACTGGTGCGACTGTTGATTTAATACGAATTTAATAAAAACAGATCAGCAGCATCAAGATTGCCAATCAGCATGTTGAACTTTCTTTGTAGCTACTGAATTCGACCACTACTGTAAGGGCTTTTTAACCACATATGGTACACCTTTGTATGAATTTTCTATGATTTATGTACTCTTTTGAAAACAGGGCATTAACTAAAGTTATGTTTACCCATCTTTGCTACCCTTTAACATATTGAGTTAAAATCCAACCTTAAATCATATTCTCAAGTCCATGAATCAAACCGGGCATCTTTGACATGATAGACACAATAAAATACAATCTTTGATGTTTAATTAAGTTAAGCATGGATTAACTTGGAGTTAATGTGTTTCAACATATAGCCTAACATTTGATATTCATTTAGGAAAGACATCAAACACTTGGTGTGCATAATACGTCTTTGTTTATTTTAAACATTTATCATACCTGATTAACTCACCATTTTCTTTTTCAGAAATCATCATTACATATGGATATAAGTACTAAATCTTAAATAGGCCATTAACTCACTTGGTTCAAAAGCCCTAATTTCTAAGAAGTTAACAACTCCCACTTTCATCTGTTTAACAACACAACTACTATGGGCTGAGCATTATTACTAACACAATTGAAACCTCAATCACATAATATCAACAACAAGAAGTTTTAAACATAAGAACATCGATCACCTTGTCAAGAAATCTAACCACAATTCATCTACATACGACCAAACGTCTTGACAATTCAATCAAAACCCCCAACTCACCAAAACCCACCTAGATTTTTGAGAATCAAGAAGATGATAACTGATACAAACAGAGGGTTTACTTTGGTGTCTTTTGCTATTTTGTTTTATTTGCATGAGTGAAGGACCAGTATAGATTTTCTTTTTATTGTTGTGGTGTCTATGTAACTTTGAATAAGTTTGTGATTGATGATATAACCTACCAGCCGATTGTTTTCTGAATTATTCAGAAATCGGATTTTCTTCTTTATCTCTATTAGTTTCTTGTTCTATAACCCTATCAAGGGTATCAGAGCCGTTCCGATCACCGATCGGGATCCCTCACGCTATCATGACGAACACTCGCAATCAGGATGTTGACAAAACTCTCAAGGAGCACGATAAAGCAATCTTGGATATCCAAGGGTGCTTAGCAGCTCTAATGAAACAACAGGAAGAGATACTCAAGGTAGTTAAGGAGAAATCGACCACGAGTGGCCCGAAAAATGACGGTAGCTCGGGTTCGTCCTTTTCTTTTTCTGACGCTGAATGGAAAGGTACCAGACCCACGCGGATCGGAAAGGTGGAATTTCCCAAGTTCTTGGGAGAAGACATGGAGGCGTGGGTTTATCGTTGTGAGCATTTTTTCGAACTTGATGAAACGCCAGAAGAGGTAAAACTTAGGTGTGCGGTTGTCCACCTAGAAGAGGATGCCATACAATGGCATCGGTCTTTTATACACATTCGTGGGGCTACCGTTGCAGAGGTTCCATGGAATGATTATGTTCTAGCTATTTCGAGCAGGTTCTCCAACGCCATGTTTGAGGATCCATTGGAAGATATTGCTTCCCTCACTCAAGAGGATCTCACCATTGAAGCGTTGCATGTCTACAACTCCTCGTTTGATTCATTACTGAACAAGGTAAACCTTAGTGAAACACAAGCTATTAGTCTCTATCTTAAAGGTCTTATGCAAGTAATACGAGGACCGGTTATAATGTTTAAACAGTGTACTCTACATGAAGCTTATGGATTGGCCAAGGTCCAAACGATTAATACTGAAACCTTGGAAGGGAAACTCAAAACAGTGAATGGGAATGTGACAAATGCAAGGAGCAGTACGGATGTCAAGATTAATCCACCCACAAAAGCAACCAGATTACCTATTTTACCCACTCCTAATAAGCTAACCCCAATGGCTTCTAGACCAACCGGAGGGGCACGCCAAATCACGAGTAAGGAGTTGGAAAAAAAAACGGGCGAAAGGAGAGTGTTTTTGGTGTACAGAAAAATTCGTACCGGGGCATAAATGCACCCGGAACAGGAACCAGGTGTACATCATCGAGGTAGAGGACGAGGATGAAATAATGGTATATGAAACGATAACCGAAGAAGAAGAAAAAGAACACCATATCTCCATTCATGCATTGACGGGCCTTCCTTCTTACTGTACTATGTGAGTTCAAGGCTCGATGGGTACTTGCCAACTTCATATCCTTATTCATTCAGGATCGACCCATAATTTTATCGACCTCAATTTGGCTAAAAAGTTGCAATGAAAAGTAAGGGACATTCCACCCATTAGCGTTAGTGTAGCAGATGGGAATAAACTCAGTTGCACCCAACTGTGTCCCGACTTACAATGGAACATGCACGGTCATTGGTTCACTACTGAGGTATTACTTCTCGCCTTGGATAATTATGACATGATACTTAGCGTGCAGTGGCTCCTTCCATTACATGATATCCTTTGGAATTTTCAGAAGATGACTATGCAATTTGTATTGGATGGTAACAATTATGAATTGAAGGACTCCAAAATAATTAGCTGGCAGTTTGTTCAACAAAAAAAATGGATGGGTTGGTGCATAAGCATGCTAAGGATGGGTCACTACAATTGTTCAGCCTCTAATTAGAAAGCTCGGACCCCGCATACCAATCCAAAATAGTGTGTGATAAAAATAAAAAAAAGGAGGACCTTCAGTGGAGGGAAGTGATTCGTTTGTTTCCGGAGGTGTTTCAGATGCCAAACGGGCTGCCCCCCACAAGGCCCTTTGACCACTGGATTATTCTTAAGGATGGAACTGATCCCATTAGTAAAGTCCTTATAGATACCCAGCCGTGCAGAAGGATGTAATAGAGAACGACTCACTGGATGCCGGAATAATACGTAATAGTCAGAGCTCTTTTGCGGCACCGGTCGTGTTGGTTAAGACAATATACAAGCAGTGGCGGATGTGTATGGACTACCGGCGGTTGAACGAAGCCACAATCAAAGATAAATTTCCTATTCCCTTAATCGAAGAACTGTTAGATGAGCTTTCAAGAGCCACGTTTTTTTCTAAATTGGATTTGTGCTCTGGGTACGACCAAGTTAGAATGGTACCTGAAGACGTCCATAAAACGGCGTTCCGGAATCACCAGGATCATTACGAATTTCTTGCCATTCCTCTTGGCCTTACAAACGCACTGGCCACTTTCCAAGCTCTAATGAATCACGTTTTTCGGCCAATGCTACGAAAGGGGGTTCTAGTGTTTTTTTATGACATATTAGTGTATAGCCAGAATGAAGAGCAACATATGAAACACTTGAGGCAGGTCCTATGTGTGATGAAGGAAAACATATTGTTTGCTAAGGAGTTTAAATGTGTGTTTTGAGGACGCACGGTCGAGTATCTGGGTCATATTATTTCTGGGGAGGGAGTGAAGACGGACCCGACTAAAATTGAGGCGGTTCAGCAATGGCCTATACCGAAAACACTTAAACAGCTCTGGGGCTTCTTGGGGTTAGCCGGGTTTTACCGTCGGTTCACACGTTTCTTCAGTATCATTGCTAAACCACTCACCAAGTTGTTAAAAAAAGATGGTTTTCGATGGCGGGAGGACGCACAAAACGCGTTCGATCAGCTTAAGGGAGCTTTATCCTTGGCGCTGTTTTATCCTTGCCCGATCCCACCAAACAGTTTATAGTCGAAACCGATGCTTCAGTGGGTGGTCTAGGGGCGGTTCTCATGCAAGATCGTCACCTGATTTCTTTCCTAAGTAAAGCTCTTTCTCCGAAACAAAACGCATTTTTGGTATACAAAAAGGAGCTACTCGCCATCATGATGGCGGATAAACAATGGCATTACTACCTTATCACCGGCCCGTTCGTGATTCGTACCGATCAAAGGAGCCTCAAACACCTTTTGACACAAAAGGTGACGACTCCGTTACAACACAAATGGCTCGCAAAACTCAAGGGGTATAATAATTACATCGAATACAAGACGGGTAAAGAGAATGTTGTAGCTGACGCGCTATCAAGAGTCCAAGGGGCCACACTTTTTACTACTGCTGATGTATATAAAAATATACATCTTTTTAGCATCAAATAATCTCTAAAACTGCAACCTCTATCGTATAATATAGTTAAAATAACTACTTATCATGTTAAAATGTATTTTCAGGTGAATCCAAGCCTCAAATGAAGAAACGAATGTAAAGCCAAAGAAAAACCAAAGAAAACAGCAAAACATGGGGCTGTGCTTTTGGAAACACGGGGTTGTGCTTTCAGGAAACACGGGGCTGTGCTTTTGGAAGCACGGGGCCGTGCTCACCTTTCAGAAACGACAAAAAGAATTAGCACATATCACTAAAAAGCACGGGGGCATGCCTCAGGAAGCACGGGGCCGTGCTTACCTTCCAGAAACGACAAAAACAATTAGCACATGTCACTAAAAAGCACGGGCCGGGCCTCTCAACCTCGGGGCCGTGGCCACGTCAAAGAAAAGACAAAACAAATCTGGTACATGTCTTAAAAATGCACGGGGGCGTGCTCATCAAGCACGGGGCCGTGCCTCACTATCCAGATTGCCTATAAATAGTGGCTCATGTTGCACTCATTGGGTGTGCTTTGAAAATAGTTCTATCTGGTTTTCACTTATAAAAACACACACTAACACTCACATAGAAGATTTATTGAAGAGTTTGAAGGCTTGGAGGTCATCACCATCAACCATCATCATCATCCATCATCAAAGATTCATCTACATTTGGTTAGATTGTTCCAAGTTTAATCATGTATTTGTTATTATCATTCATCTTAATGTTTATCATCATGCTCATTATGAGATAAACTCCTTTTACCATCTAAAATCAATGAAGAAGCTTTGTTTTACTTGATAGTTATATAAAATATGTGGTGTAGTCTAGTAAAGTACATGGTTATATTACAATTATCTTTTGATGAGAAATGTTTCACCATCTTAAATCACTAATTCAAAGTTTGTGGTTGTCAATTCTATTGGCAATCGTTCATGATCGATTTATGTTATTGAAAGATAGAAATACTTTGATACATTATCGAAACACAGATCCTTATATTGTACTTAGAAATGATGAGATATAAGTTATGATGTATTTCTCTAAGTCCTGGTAATCCGAAAATGGCTTTGCTTAGGATATCATGCTAGTTAAAGAAATCATATGTTAATGGAATGTGTAATTATAACCTACATAAATCAACCAAGGGGAGGTTGTGTGACTAAACTACAACCACCCGAAGTTGTTAGAATTGGTATTTGAGAAATCAAAGTCAATCCTAATCTTTCTACTTTACGAAACTACTTGCCAACTTAAATTGACATCATTGAGATGGCATGACATTAGGAAAGGGTGGACTTTAAAATGCGCATGCTATCTCCTTAGTGCCAAAGATGCTCACTTAAGGTTTAAGGAACTATCTATCATATATTATTATGGCAAGTTTACCACATGTTCAAATATTATTTATCAATGCTAAAATGAAGTGGATTTTTGATCTTAGATGGTAACCTTCGCATAATTGAACAACTCGTTTAGAATCTCTTTTCTTGGTCACCTATATATTATATATATACGTATTTATATTTTATAAGAAGTTTGAAGAAAATTAACCCCAAAATGATTAAAACCTCCGATTAAAGTATAACAACGATTTATCATTAGAAACATTTGTGTCCACGGATCGATACTTGGTTCTTACCAATACTATTCTACATATACGATAGGTACACTGCCTATTTTATATGTGTTTAGTCTTTGTAGAAATCACTTTTATAAATTTAAAACACGATCATATGCAAAAGCTAAATATCCGATCCCTTATATTTTATACAAGCTATACAGCACACATCAAAGTTTTTGGCGCCGTTGCCGGGGACACGGTACGTTTCTAAGAACGATCCAAGTTTTAATTTAATCATTGTCTATAATTGTACAAATTTTTTAACTTCTATTTTATTTTATTTTTATATATTTTTTAATACTAAAATATATAATTTTACGGCTAGCCTACTTTTTACCTTTAGTTACCTTACTTTACTTTAGCTTAATTAAATTAGACCTTAGATAGTTTAAAATAGCTTAGCCTAACTCGTAGTTTAACTTAGACTAACCTTTAGATTAACTTTAGCTAACTTTTACATTAGTGTTTAATTATGATTTAATCCCATGTATGTCCTCTACTTTTGAGCCCGAGCTTGTTTCTCCACTTTCTGAACCGGAAAGACTCTTTCATCGACGAACTCGCAAAAGTAAAAGGACTACAGAAACCGCAGAAGCAATCAAAGACGAATCAGTAGACGCCACCGCATCAGGAGAAAATCAAACCGAAGAAATGATGGCAGCTCAGAACAATGAGCCGAACATGAGCCAGTATGCCAAGCCATCTCTAGAAGGCTATCGCAATGGAGTGGCTCCACCCGAAATTACCGAAAACTTCGAAATCAAATCTAGCACCATTCATATGGTGGAAAATTCAGTTCAATTTCATGGTCTCCTCGACGAAGACCCTCTTTCTCACATATCTCGATTCTTACGAATCTGCGGAACTTTTAAAATCCAAACTGTTCAGACAATCAAATAAAACTCAAACTCTTTCCTTTCTCTCTCATGGGGCCAAGCCCTAGAATGGATAGAATCTATTTCTTCTGGTTCCATTACCACTTGGGACCAGATGGTTGAACAGTTTCTCCTCAAATATTTTTCGCCCGATAAAACTGCCAAATACCGAGCCAGCATTACCGGATTCCGGACCGATGATGATGAATCGCTACACGCAGCATGGGAAATTTACAAAAGTCTTCTAAGAAGATGCCCACATCATGGACTGAGAGTATGGTTACAAGTGCAAACTTTCTTTGACGCACAATCCAGTCAAAACAAACAGGCCATCAACCAAATCGGTGGTGGAGACCTGGGATCCAAATCACCTAATGAAGCATTTGAAGTCCTGGAAAAGGCCGCAAAGAAGAGTTTCTCTTACAACCCACCAAGATCTACACCTACCCATAAAAGAATACACCACGTTGATTCCAACACTCTTGTCACAGCACAGCTTGAAGCCCTTTCTAAAAAATTCGAACAACTTCAAGCCGAGCTGACAAAAACCAGACCCAACTATGACACTTGTAGAGGAAGTCATAAATCAAGTGACTGTAAACAAGTCATTATGGCCATGGAAGAAGTCGATTGCATCGCTCATCAGAACAATGCTTTCAGCAACAACTACAATCCAGGATGGAGAAACCACCCGAATTTCAGCTGGAAAGACAGAGGTAACGCTCAAACTTTACCAGGATTCGAAAAAAGATCGATGAATCAATGCTTCCAGCCTAAACCCCAATTTCAAGATTAAAGTTCTAGTAGCCATCAAAACCAAAGCTAATCAAAAATCGAAGAAATGTTAATCCAACTCATGACGAAAACAAATGAAGTAGAGAAGAAGGCCGACTCAAGAGCTGTTGATATCATCGGAGTATTGCTGAAACATGAAGCTGACCTTTAAAGTCAACAGGCATCATTGCAGAATTTAGAAACTCAGATCGGACTGATTGCCCAACAACTGTCTGAAAGACCACCTGGCACTCTTCCAAGCAACACTATAACAAACCCAAATACAGCAGCCAATGCTGTTACATTAAGAAGTGGCACAACCACTGTTGCCTCACCAACTTTAGAACCAGTTATGGAAAAGGAACCCCCTAATAAAACGCAGGAAAGACTGATCCCAACAGGTACCGTACAACCCAAGGAGTCAGTCCGAACTTATGTTCCACCTATTCCATACCCTGGACGGCTGAAACAGGAGAGATTGGAAGCTCAGTATGGGAAGTGTTTAGAACTCTTCAAAAAACTCCACATCAACATCCCTTTCGTCGAAGCCATTGCTCAAATGCCGACATATGCAAAGTTTCTCAAAGAAGTGCTGACCAACAAAAGGAAGCTGGAGGAGCTCTCGCACGTCACCTTGAGTAAAGAATGCTCAGCTGTCCTCCAAAGCAAGCCGCCACCGAAAATGACCGATCCAGGGAGCTTTACTATCCCTTGTCTCATAGGAAATTTGTCTGTTAGCAATGCCCTGGCTGACCTCGGAGCTAGTATTAACTTAATGCCTTATGCGGTTTTTGCAAAACTAGGGATAGGAGAACCAAAGACCACCCGCATGAGCATTCAGTTAGCAGACCGATCTGTCATATACCCTCGGGGCATTGTTGAAAACATGCTTGTCAAAATTGACAAGTTTGTTTTCCCAGTAGATTTTGTGATTCTAGACATGGAGGAAGACAAAAGTGTACCTCTGATTTTAGGAAGACCCTTCTTAGCCACTACAAAAGCTTTTATTGATGTTTGCACCGGCAAACTCACTCTCAGGGTCAATGACGAGGCAATCACTTTTGACATAGGAAAATCTATGCAATATCCGCAACATCACGATGACGCATTATATTGTATCGACATCATCGATTCTATCGTGAGTTGCTATGTGCGAGATTCCTCCATCACTAGCAGGATGGAAACACAAATCTTAACCAAAACCATCACCAAACCTATCTTAGATAACGAAAATCTCAATGCTATCAACAACAATCAAGAAACATCAGAAATAGTATGTGAGATCACCGAGAACAATGAAAAATCAAAACCATCAATCGAAGAACCACCAACCTTAGAGTTAAAAGAACTACCAAAACATCTCGAATACGCCTTCCAAAGAAGAGAAAGACGAACTTCTTAAGGTTCTCAAAAACCATAAGAAGGCCATCGCATGGAAGATCATGGATATCAAGGGCATCAGTCCCTCCTTTTATACTCACAAAATCCTCATGGAAGAAGAATACAAACCCATGGTCCAACATCAAAGACGTCTCAATCCCAACATGCAAGATGTGGTGAAGAAGGAAGTAATCAAACTCCTTGATGCCGGATTAATCTATCCAATCTCAGATTCACCTTGGGTCAGTCCTGTTCAAGTAGTACCCAAGAAGGGAGGAATGACAGTTGTAATGAACGAGAGGGACGAACTAATACCGTTGAGAACCATCACAGGCTGGCGAGTTTGCATTGAATACCGGAAGCTTAATGACGCCACAAGAAAAGATCATTTTCCACTTCCTTTTATCGATCAAATGCTTAAGCGATTATCGGGAAAAATGTTCTACTGTTTTCTTGATGGATTCTCCGGATACTTTCAAATTCCCATCGCTCCTGAAGATCAGGAGAAAACCACTTTCACTTGTTCATACTGAACCTTCGCCTACCGAAGAATGCCATTTCGATTATGTAATGCTCCGGCCACCTTCCAACGTTGCATGGTGGCCATCTTTCATGAAATGATCGAGCACTCTATGGAAGTTTTCATGGACGACTTTTTAGTCTTTGGAGATTCCTTCGATCATTGTCTGAAAAACCTAGAAAAAATGTTGGCTAGGTGTGAAGAAGTAAACTTAGTACTCAATTGGGAGAAATGCCATTTCATGGTCAAAGAAGGCATCGTTCAAGGTAATAAGATATCCCAAGTAGGACTAGAAGTTGATAGAGCCAAAATAGAAACCATATCCAAACTTCCACCACCAACTTCAGTTAGAGCCATTAGAAGTTTTCTAGGTCACGCAGGCTTCTACCGCCGCTTCATAAAAGACCTCTCCAAAATTGCTAAACCTATGACCAAACTTCTGGAGAAAGATACACCATTCGTCTTCTCTGAAGAATGTGTTGAATCATTCAACACATTAAAAGACAAACTTGTCAACGCACCAATCATGACTACACCCGATTGGACCCTTCCATTCGAGATCATGTGCGATGCAAGTGACTTTGTAGTTGGAGCCGTACTCGGACAACGCAAAAAAAAACATTTTCACCCATTTTACTATGCAAGTAAAACTCTGAACGATGCACAAGAGAATTACACCACAACAGAAAAAGAGTTACTAGCAGTAGTTTTCGCCTTTGAAAAAGTTTAGATCCTACCTAGTTCCTTCGAAAACCATAGTTTACACCGACCATGCCGCAATACGTTACCTCTTCAACAAGCAGGATGCCAAACCCAGACTTATCAGATGCATTCTACTACTCCAAGAATTCGACATAGAAGTCAAAGACAAAAAGGGAGTAGAGAATGTAGCCGCATACCATCTTTCACACTTAGAATGCCCATCTTCAGAAGAACTTAACATAGAAATTATCAATGATAATTTACCACATGAAATTCTCATGCATATCCAAGCAGTCATGTAGAAAAAGGATGAAAGCCCTTGGTTTGCCGACTTCGCAAACTATTTGGCTTGTAGAATCCTAAGAAAAGGGCTAACTCGTCAACAACGGAAGAAATTCTTCTCCGACCTTAAGTTCTGCTTCTGGGAAGATCCATACTTGTTTAGGATAGGGGCCGATTAGGTTATTCGTAGGTGTGTATCAGGAAAGGAAGCCTTAGATATTCTCAAACACTACCATGAAGGACCAACTGGTGGACACCATAGTACCGCCACCACGGTTAGAAAAGTGTTTGATGCAGGATTCTTCTGGCCCACCATTTATAAAGACACACATGCTTTGATCCAAGCATGCAATGCTTGTCAAAGAGCCGGGAACATCTCAACCAAGAATGAGATGGCTCAAAAACGCATTCAATTTTGTGAGGTCTTTGATGTACGGGGAATAGATTTCATGGTTCCTTTTCCTAGCTCATCCGGAAATAAGTACATCCTAGTAGCAGTCGACTACGTGTCTAAATGGGTAGAAGCTCAAGCTCTTCCCACTAATGATGCTCGGGTTGTAGTAAGATTTCTGAAAAAGTTATTTTCACGATTCGGTACTCCGAAATCCCTAATCAGCGACAGAGGTACCCACTTCTGTAATGCTCTGATGGACAAAGTCTTAGCACGATATGGGGTTCACCACCGACTGGCAACACCATATCACCCTCAGACTAGTGGGCAAGTAGAGGTCTCGAATCGAGGAATTAAAAGGATTTTAGAAAGAACTATAGGAATGAATCGCAAAAATTGGGCAGAAAAGTTAGATGACGCTTTGTGGGCCCTCAGGACGGCTTACAAAACCCCCATATAAACAACACCATTCAAACTTGTTTATGGGAAGGCATGTCATATACCCGTATAAATAGAACACAAAGCGTATTGGGCTCTGAGAGCAGTGAATTTTGATTCGCTATGACGTTTATCTAACTTAACCTGTTTGTTGCAGATATGGCTGCTGTTGCTGGAGCAGGTGGTGCAGGCGGTGATGACGGAGGTGATCATCAGAGACAGTTCTTCCAGGGTCACAACATGTACATAACATTAGACCCGGAGGCGAGCGGAGTTGATGATTTCCGCGAAATCATCACATTTCTTTTACGCTCGAGGATATTCCACGCAATTACAACAACTCTGCCAATATCCTTGCCCAATATTGAGGATTTCTGGCAGACCGTGGAATATGATTGCAGAGTCGAACCCCCGGTGATGCGCGCAACAGTAAACAATCAGATTGTTCAGTTCTCTTCTGAACAAATCCGGGTGGCTTTACGATTTGGGAACGAGACAAGGGATGACCCAACCGAGTTTGTAGCTCCTTTCCGTGATGGAGCGTTTTTGAGGATGGGATACTCTGGTCCCTTGGGGGATACGCAGAGGAGGAAAGGTTTTTTACTTGACCAGTGGCGCTTTCTCATGCATGTCATGATTGTATGCATGTCAGGGAGAAAGGCGGGCACTGATGGCATGGGCGCGACCATGCAGTCAGCGATGACTGCTCTGACATACAACAAGCGATTCAGCTTTAGTCAGATGGTCTTTTATGAGATTGATCGTCAACGAAGAGCGATGGCGCGTGAGCGATTCATCATGTATCCAAGATTCCTACAAATGATCTTGAATCATGTTGCTCCAACGCTTCCTCAGCGTCGTCCGATCCGATATGTCGAAAGTGTGAATAAACGGATCTTCGCCCAATGTAGATCCTCCAGTGCGAGGAGCAAACCTGAGCTCCGTCCTCGACATACTCCGCTTTTTGGGTACTTAATCAACCCAAGGTATGTACCTGCTCAAGGGGATGAGTTTAGGGACCCGGCACCACAACAGGCAGGAGCACCTCAAGCTATACCTGCTGCTCCTGTTGTGTCCCCGGAGGAGAACGTGGACTTTGATGCAGAATTTGGTGGTCAAGGCTTCTTTGATATGGATCGGGTGGATCCAGAGGAGATTGTACAGGTTCCGGTTGAACGTGCTTCGACTGTGAATGTTACTAAGACAGCTGCTATGGTGGCTGGTTCTGATTCTGATGATGAAGTAGCAGAGGCCAGAAGGATTATGGTGACTCAAGAAAGACTACATGGGAAAAGAAAGCGAACAGATGATGATAGCGAGTCTGATTATGAGGAAGAAGTTCAACAGTTGATCCGGAGGTCTAGAAGGAAATGGATAGGTGTAGGATCAGGTATGACAATGGTTCCCTCAACGCTACAGGTTACAAGGCTAAGCGCTACGGGTGTTCCCGTGGTGGCTACCTCATCTACATTCGGCCTCCCACCCACTACTTTCCAACTTTCGGCTCCTGAGATCGTTTCGTTGCCGCCTCCGACTGTTACTCCAACGGAGGTCGTGGCACAATTTATAGAGTCGACTGTTGTGGCCACTGCAGGGTTATCGGTGACGATACCACCTGCGGTTACGTCTATTTCTACTTCTGAAGTCCCGGTGACATCGGAAATCCCTCCTCAGTATACTCAAGATTTATCACATATGAGGTTCGATTTAGATGCAACCCTATCAGACTCAGAACGAATAGCAGCACTTGAACGGGTCGTGGCAGAGCAGTCAAGGATTAATCTTATCCAGACCCAGGCTATTCAGCGCCTAGTTATAGAGAATCAGATGCAGTCGTCCCTGCTGGTACAACATGGAAAAATCATAGATGCTTTCAAGGAGTTCTTGGCATCTCAGGGGGAGACGAGCTGTAAAGGCGATGAGTTGAGGACGAAGAAGCGCAATGATAGAGACGATGATCCCAATGCATCGAAAGATGCAGGTGGTGAGTTGCCAAGAACTGATCAAGCGCTTGGAACTTCCACAACTCAGGGGGAGTCGACAACTGCAGCTGGTGGTGATGATGTGGTGGTAGTGGATGTAGAGGAGATGGATGATGTTTTGGTTGGTGATGATGATGTACTACCGAGTGATGTGATTGAGAAGATTAGAGAAGAGATTGTGATTGATAATGAGATAGAAGAGGGAGAGATAGTAGAGGAGAATGTGGAGCATGAGATACCGCAAGTCGAGAACGTAGATATGAGTCAACAGATTGGGAATGATGAGTCTGAATGGGAAGAGCAGCCTAGATGGAAGGAAGGCTATGCTCAGTGGTTCGTCAAAACGAAGAAACCGGCGGTCCCTACAATGTTTAAGAAGGGTTACAACATTAAAGGCTATGCTGAAGCGAAGAAAGGGATTATATGCTGGAAATATGATGAGCAGTTGAGGCTCTTCGTGATTAAAAGGTATGACGGTGTTCAGTACTTTAAAAGGATGTTGAGATCGTTGAATACACTGCCAGAATGTGAAGTGAAAGACTTAGCCAGATTGGGATTGATAAACAGAAGTGACGATAATATGGCTAGAGTCATTGGGAAAATTGTGTGGAAAGAGAGTATAAAAGAAAAGAAATTTGAGTTGTTGAAGCCACAAAAGGGAAAACTTGTTGAAGACAAGGATAGAGGTTTGAGAGCTGATGGAAAGCCTTGGATGATTATGAAGTATAAACCGATCCGGTGTTTGAAAGAAGTACCGATGAAGCTAATGCCCAAGGATGTGCTTAAAGACTTGAAATGGTTGTATGTAGATTGTGAGACAGCTGAGGCAGTGATGGAAGATGAGGATGAACAAGAGGTGCTAAGAGTTTATGATCCGATGCACTTGGTAAACTTATCGCAAGCTGATTTGCAGGTGTTGAATGATAAGAAGATATTTTATATTCCTGCTTGGATAGATGAAGCGAGGAAATATCAACGAGTTGTCTCGGTTTGTGTTCGAGAAGAAGTGCATGCTTGAAGATAGAAGATTGAAGATTACAAGACACGTGTTTGAAGCTAAAGAGATGAAGCTACTGCCAAGGGGGAGTCTGTTGGTGCATGATGTCAGTAGTTCAGTGTCGAGTGTCTGTAATCGTGTTAGTTAGATTTGAGTTTTGTATGTAAGCGAAGTTACTAACAAGTTCGCTTATATGAGCGAACTTGTTAGTCAAGCGAAGTTAGGGACAACTTCGCCTGAACATACCAGGCGAAGTTGTCGTGTCTGTTTAAGTAGTTTGTTACGGCATTCAATCAAGAGAGATAGATAGATTAACAGTGTGTATCGAGTCAGAGAGTTTTGTATCCGGTGATCATAGTATCACGTGTTTGAGGTTGGAATACAACGTGTGTTTGGTTATCGTATCGTGTGTTAACTCGTATTGTTTTCTATACTCGTAACGTCTTACGTAGGGATTCCGCACCTACGTAGAACGCGATATCTCGTGTAGATCCGGCTGGGAACCTACATCTAATGTTCGCCGGTAAAAACCGAGAAGATCAGATTCACGAGCTCGAAGAACTAAGAGCACTGGCATATGAAAATTCATGGTCTTACAAAGAAAAGACTAAACGTTTACACGACGCCCATTTAAAAGGAAACAAGAAATTTCAAGTTGGCGACCGTATACTGTTATATAACACACGTTTACGTCTTCTCCCAGGAAAGTTGAAATCTCATTGGATAGGTCCACACATAGTTGAATCAGTTTTTGACTATGGGGCAGTCGAGATTTCAAATTCTGAAGGCCAGAAGTTCAAAGTTAATGGACATCGATTGAAACCATACATCGATGGACCATTCGAGACCGTCTCGGAGGTACTAATCCTCCACCAAAACTGATGAACATATTGGAAGTAGGGTCTGGCCAGGACCCTGATTAAACTAGGCATTGTAAATAGAAATAAAAATAAAAATAAAAATAAAAATAAATAAATAATAATAATAATAATAATAAGTTTCAGTATTATTATGATGTTTTTGGTTGTATGCAGTTTTTATGATTCAGGTACACTACAGGAAAACGGACGAATAACAGGGGACGCTCTGTCAAAATTTCGTTGCCCTTAGGGAAGTTTCTTTCCATTTTACCCTCCATACTTCATATGAATCTTATTACTAATCTTTTTATGAATCTTTTCACAATGAGGACAATGTGAGATTCAAGTGTGGGGACGGGAATTACTTGACCAAATGCTTGCTCAACTAATTATAAGATTCTCTAATAACAAACTTTTTGTAGCAAATAAAGACTATTTTTATAACAAAACCAAAAGAAAATCCAAGAGAATTGTTTTGCAAAGAACCAACTAGAAATCTACTATAACCAAAAAAGTGAAAAAGTAAAAAGAAGTTTTGTAATACTGAGAACAAATTTATGCAAAGTATGGCGTTTATACCCAATCCCTCCTTTACTGTGAGATAATCCTCATGCCATATATAAATATTTTCGGAAGCATTGAGTGAGTAATATGTTTTATGTGATTTAGAACTTGTCGCAATTATTCATTTCAAGACCACATGAAGCGTTGTATAAGGAAGAAGGTAATATTGTTACAATCCCTTCAAACCATTCTCCAAATTACAAATCCCAAAAAATCCTAAACCAACATCTTACCACTTTATCCCTCTCACCGGTAAAATACAACACTGGCCTTTTACCGGCAGACCCTAAAGAACTGGAAATGCATTCTTTCGATTTCAATTTCCTTTGCTGCATACATTTAGCAAAACCTAGGTTGCCTCCAGAACATAGGGAGAGAATTTTTCTCTTTAGCAATGAGGTGAGGAAAAAGTTGCGCCAAGACGAACAGAGGCCACCATTTTGTGGAATTTCCAAAAACGCAATGAAGAGAAGAGCGAAAAGATACGAACGATGCTTAGGTTGCGGAAACTGGTTCCACAAAGGAAGATGTAGAAAAAGTCAAACTCAGTCTCGGCATGAATATACCGAACTAATGAGGGTGGGGGCTATTAGGCTCAAAGCCGAACGATCCATTAGAGTTGGGAGTTATGTGCAGAGCAGGATTGAGGAAGAGCTGATCCACATCCTCGAAAAAACTGGTCTTGACGATCTGACCTTAAAAGAGTCACTAGTTAATATATATATATATAGCAATCGGGAGAAAGGATCTAACTGTTGAAGACATTTTAAGACTCCCGAAAATCCGCAGAAGTTGTATTTACCATCATCATTAACCTAAAACCCTTGAACCACCACCAAATACCAAATCCCTACTCAAAACCAACCCATATTACCTTCTAATCTATGCAACCCTTCACAAAGGTGGAGATTTGAAATTTCTACAAGCTTATTTTTAACAGGTTTCATTTTGACTAAGAGTGTTCACATACATACATCACAGGTATGATCAGATATAAAACCGAGTGTGAGTGAACATTGTGAGAACGTGCTGTTTTGCATAAACGAAAACTCATAAAAACAAAATCACCATTTTATATATCACTACATATATTCCTATGATTTAAGGTTGGTTATTTTGTTCCCATTTTCTTGGCACTCTTTGGGGATGTTTAAGCTGTGGTCCTAACTTCCTATTTTTAGAGAATATTTATAAGTAGCTTGCTTGAGGACAAGCAAGGTTCAAGTGTGGGGATGTTTGATGTATTTAAAAATATACATCTTTTTAGCATCAAATAATCTCTAAAATCTGCAACTTTTATTGTATAATATAGTTAAAATAACTACTTATCATGTTAAAATGTATTTTCAGGTGAATCCAAGCCTCAAACGAAGAAACGAATGAAAAGCCAAAGAAAAACTAAAGAAAACAGCAAAACATGGGGCTGTGCTTTTGGAAACACGGGGCTGTGCTTTCCGGAAACACGTGGCCGTGCTTTTGGAAGCACGGGGCCGTGCTCACCTTTCAGAAACGACAAAAAGAATTAGCACATGTTACTAAAAAGCACGGCGGCGTGCCTCAGGAAGAATGGGGCCGTGCTTACCTTCCAGAAATGAAAAAAAGAATTAGCACATGTCACTAAAAACCACGGGGCCGTGCCTCTCAACCACGGGGTTGTGGCCATGTCACAGAAAAGACAAAACAAATCTGGCACATGTCTTAAAAATGCACGGGGGCGTGCTCATCAAGCACGGAGCCGTGCCTCACTATCCAGATTTCCTATAAATAGTGGCTCATGTTGCACTCATTGGGTGTGCCTCGAAAAGAGTTCTATCCGGTTTTCACTTATAAAAACACACACTAACACTCACATAGAAGCTTTAGTGAAGAGTTTGAAGGCTTGGAGGTCATGACCATCAACCATCATCATCATCCATCATCATCATCATTAAGAAGGAAGATTCATCTACATTTGGTTAGATTGTTCCAAGTTTAATCATGTATTTGTTATTATCATTCATCTTAATGTTTATCATCATGCTCATTATGAGCTAAACTCCTTTTACCATCTAAAATCTATGAAGAAGCTTTGTTTTACTTGATAATATATAAAATATGTGGCGTAGTCTAGTAAAGTACATGGTTAAATTACAATTATCTTTTGATAAGAAATGTTTCACCATCTTAAATCACTAATTCAAAGTTGGTGGTTGTCAATTCTATTGGCAATCGTTCATGATCGATTCATGTTCTTAAAAGATAGATATACTTTGATACATTATCGAAACACGGATCCTTATATTGTACTTAGATGTAACACCCCGTAACCGCAGCGGAAACGTAAACGGGATGCAACAGACACAACTAATATCAACAGCATTGCTTATAAAGAAAACACCACTACATTAATTTACATCATATTACATTGTTCCGAGTTTAGTTACCGTCTAGGCGATAGCACATAAGTTTTACCAATATTACATTAACATAATTAATACAAAATGATCACTAAGCTTCCACAAAAACACGCATCATCAAGCAGTAGCACTTATTCCAGTTTGGGAGTACCTAGAAAGCATGGAAAGAAAACGGGTCAACTACGAATAGTTGGTGAGTTTCACTGATTTAAATAAACATTGACAATTCATTATAATAAATCATATATTAGCGATGTAATTATGCTGAGCCCACAAGTGAAACCTCTGACTATCACACACAACCCCGTGGCATACTCCGCCCACGAACCTGCCCCAAACCGCTATGCCTAACATTACATAGCAAAATAAATATAACACCCAATATAGACATGTGCAACTGGCTGGGAAACATCAGCAAATCCATGCCGGACCAGTTGGGTTTGTCAGACCAATAGTACTATCCACACTCTACCGGCTTTCAGTTAATCACTCGTGTTGCGGGGCCTTACAATGTTAGTAACTCAGACAATTACCATCTTAGTACATTTCCGTACGATTCCCGTATAATAAAACATATATAAATACACGCAAATCCATGCGTTCAGTATGTACTTAAACATTTTAGTAGCAACATGCTTTCCGCCCCGGGAAAATATTTAAAAACAAATAAGGAAATATGGGCTCGTGAAACTCACCTTATCGTAACAAGCAGTAACACAGTATGTGAGCTATTAATCCGGATCTGTAATACGATCCCTAAATTCGTTACTATACAATCTCTATTAATATAACTTTAACCCAGAAATACTTCTCCGGACTCAGATTGTGATTCGTTTAGAGTTTAACAGTCAAAATTACTATTATTTTGTTTTCTCCGTTTTGCGTGCCTAGCACGGTTATCCGTTTTTACGTTTCAAAAATGAGTTTGGTCACACACGACCCGAAAATAGTGGTTGACTGATATTTTATTAAAGTTGCGAAATTAGAGCTCGGTTTAGGCGCCCCGATTGGCCGTGGGACCCGTTTCCGTCTTTTGCGCACCGGAAACTGTTAAATCGGGTAAAAATTACTCAAATCATCCGAATTATTTTCGGATGATTTATTTTTACTTGTTTAGCTTAGTTATATGAAAATAGTCCATTTTTAAGGTTTTTATACACCAGTCAGCTCGCTTATGCGAACTTTACCGGTTTACGCGTTTTAAGCTTTAAAAGTTTGTTTTTATCTTCTTTTTAGCACAAATAATTATCCGTTTAGACTCGGATCTTGAAATTTTGTGCAAATCACTTTTTGACAGTGGGGAATTTTATAAAAATATTTTCAGAATTAATTTTTATATTCAAAATTTATTTATCTATTTTTAAACACCATTTAAACACTAAATATGTTGTAAATACCAAACGATCTTAGAAAAATCCCAAATTTTTCCTGGATGACCCCTGCCATCTCCATAGTCCCCTGTAATTTTTCCAGAACCAAAATCTCTTTTTAAATGCCATTTTCACTAAAACCGAGCTAGAAAACCCTAGAACTCGTTTAACCGAAAAGCTTACTTAGACTTCTCCAACTGACCTCAAATTTTGTGTGTGACTTATACATGTTATAAAAAGGTTATCTGAAATTTTCCAAAATTTTTCATGATATTTAACTATTTTTCACCATTTTTGGCCAAAACCGAGCATTAAATTCACCAAATATTCATCCTTTATCCAAAAATTACCAAAAATTCACAGAACTCATATTTTCATATATCTAATACCTCTGTAAAGTTTCATGACCTAACTATACACGTATCACAATCTGTCCAAAAATACAAACATCACACAAAACCGAACTACCTTGTGTTTCTAGCTTCAAACCGCAAGAATCTCGCTTTCTAGCCTTTGCTAGCAACTAGATACAACACCTACAAGCACAATAACACCACACCAAGCAAGTTACACCCACAATCAAGCCATTTCTTTCATGGTTTCGGTTATGCTTTAAAAACAAAGATTTAACCGTAAAAATTCGTTTTTGGTTCGTTTAACTCCTTTCTTGGACCAAGATCCCTTGTATAACCCGTATACATCACTTGATCATGCAAGAATCGGTTCCATCTCGGGTTTTCACCCTTTTTCACTTGGAAACCTCATTTTCTTGTAAGAAAACTCAAGAAACAAAGATAAACACGTACATAACACAATCTTTACCTCGGTTTTTCTTGTTAAAAAGTCTCGGTTTTTGATCAAGAACTTGAGAGAGTTGAAGGATTGATGGATTGTGTTTGTGAAAAAAGAAAATGAAAAGAGGTTTGGGGAGAGGTGGTCCGATCAGACCATTTGGAGGGTGGGGTGGGACCCACATCTCCATTTTAAGCCACATATTCAGATTCTCATAATCTGGATAATGTTTTGGATAATCTGGTTCAGTTCGTTTTTCGGTTAAACGTTTAATTCGGCTTAAAACGAGGCTAAAACGGTCGTTTTTCGGCTTAAAAATGAAATTTATATAAAACCGATTTAAAAACTTAAACCATGACATTTATTAACTTAAAACATCATAGTATTAATAATTATGCATCTTTTTCGGCTTGATCGATCGTCTCTTGCTTGGTTTGGTATTAAAGGTTTCGTTTAACGTACCGATGTATCATTAAATCGAAATTCTTTTTCTGTGCCGTACTTTACTTATCCCGAAGCATTAATGCTTCGTAAAATCACTAAATATCATATATCCCGTCTATAATGTAATCCTCGATTCATTCGGGCTTCAATAACCGTTAATCGGTTAATCGTATTTCCAATACGATTAACTGTATAATCGAGTATAATTCGTACTGTGAATCATACATACTCGTATAAACACATTATAATTCATATATTCGGTATTAAATAACACATAAATAGTATATACCGGTTAGGGTATACCTGATTTTGCCGGAATCGTTACATTAGAAATGATGAAATATAAGTTATGATGTATTTCTCTAAGTCTTGGTAATCCGAAAATGGCTTTGCTTAGTGTATCATGCTAGTTAAAGAAATCATATGTTAATGGAATGTGTAATTATAACCTACATAAATTAACCAAGGGGAGGTTGTGTGACTAAACTACAACCACCCGAAGTTGTTAGAATTGATATTTGAGAAATCGAAGTCAATCCAAATCTTTCTACTTTACGAAACTACTTGCCAACTTAAATTGACATCATTGAGATGGCATGACATTAGGAAAGGGTGGACTTTAAAATGCGCATGCTATCTCCTTTTTGCAAAGATGCTCACTTAAGGTTTAAGGAGCTATCTATCATATATTATTATGGAAAGTTTACCACATGTTCAAATATTATTTATCAATGCTAAAATAAAGTGGATTCTTGATCTTAGATGGTAACCTTCGCATAATTGAACAACTCGTTTAGAATCTCTTTTCTTGGTAACCTATATATTATATATATAAGTATTTATATTTTATAAGAAGTTTGAAGAAAATTAACCCCAAAATGATTAAAACCTCTGATTAAAGTAAAACAACGATTTATCATTAGAAACATTTGTGTCCACGGATCGATACTTGGTTCTTACCAATACTATTCTACATATACGATAGGTACACTTGCCTATTTTGTGTGTTTTTTTTCTTTGTAGAAATCACTTTTATAAATTTAAAACACGATCATGTGCAAAAGCAAATCATCCAACCTCTTATATTTTAAGACGCATGCGCACACAGCATCAACTGCTATATCACAACTTGAACCATTATTATTGCAAAGGGTGATGGATAGTCAAAGTAATGACATCGAAGCTCAATCTATTATTCATAAAGTGAAAGCTTGCGTGAACTTACCAATATTTGCATGGAATGGTAAGTGGTTGACTAAAGATAACAGAATGTCATGACTCGTCGATGGGAGGCCACTCCGGGGTCCGGGCAACGGTACAACGTGTGAAAGGGTTATTTTTTTGGAAAGGCATTTCAAAGGGGGTGCGCCAGATGATACGGAGTTGTTATGTGTGTATGCGGTCTAAGCATGAGAACGTGTCTTCGCCGGGGTTGTTGCAACCGTTACCTTTATCCGACACTATTTTCACCGATATTTCTATTGATTTTATCGGTGGGTTACCGAAGGTGAAAGGAAAGGACACCATATTTGTGGTGGGCGATCGACTCGCCAATTATAGTCACTTTATGACATTGGGTCATCCATTCTCGGTCAAGGATGTAGCCCATGTGTTTATTGATAATATTTATAAATTGCATGGTTGTCCTAATTCTATAATTTCAGATCGAGACCCTATTTTTTTAATTTCGTTTTGTATGGAATTTCTGAAGCTTAAAGGAGTATCCGCCAAGTTTTCCACGACATACCACCCGCAGACCGATGGTCAAACGGAAGTGGTTAATAGGGGTTTATAAGGTTACTTGTGATGTACGGTAATGGAGCATCCCCACACGTGGGTGAAATGGGTTTCGTTTTCCATAACTTTAAAAATTCTTGAAATTGATTCTCAATCAAGATCACTTTAACAACCACTTCTGCTTTTCGATCATGATTACTATCCGAAAAATCTTTAATTTTCTCATTTGCTTTTTCTTTTGTTTTAACCGCTTATTGATAGCTATCACGAACTATTGTTAATTCAAGAACCAGTTGATCATTATGATGACATGATGACTCAAGTTTAGACTTTAATTCATCACAATGAACACGCTCTAGCTTATTGATAGCATATTCAATTACATTATCCAAAACAACACTATCAGATTTAGAAAAGTTCAAACTAACCTTTTCTATCTTTACCATGCAAGAAAATTTCTCATGTTTTTCAATAATTGAATCACATGAATCAGTTTCAGTCTCTGATTCATCACTTTCATCAGTCAACTTGTCCCCACTAGCATATTCAAACTTCTCATGTTGCTCAAATAAAACCATATTAGCTTGATTAACACGTGGGTGAAATGGGTTTCGTTGGTGGAATGGTGGTACAACACTACTTTTCATTCGTCATTGGGGAAATCGACTTTTGAGGCTTTATACAGGGACTGTCCACCTCTCCATATACCATATATTCCCAAGGACAACACTGATAAGGAAGTTGATGATATGATGCAAGATCGAGAGGCAGCAGTGAGGTTACTAAAACAATCACTCCTTGCTCAGAACCGTATGAAGCAACAAGTGGATAAGCACCACACTGAGAGGGTATTTGAAGCAGGCATGTGGGTTTACCTTAAGCTAAAACCGTATATGCAGAATTCCTTACGGGTTCACAAGCACTCCAGGTTAACTCCTAAGTATTTTGGTCCCTTTCTTATTGTGGAAAAGGTGGGAAATGTTGCTTACCGGTTGGATTTGTCAAACGATGCTCATATCAACCCGGTTTTCCACGTTTCATTGCTGAAAGATGCCGGCAGGCCGGCAACCAAGATAGTTCCACTTCCCACAGATGCTCGGTTCCATTTGCAACTACATGAGGCGTTGGAAAGAAAAATAGTCAAACATGGTAACATGGCAGCGATAAAAGTACTGGTGCATTGGAAGAGACAAGCAGTGCAAGATGCCACATGGGAGTTTCTTGATGAAATGAAGCTGCGTTTTCCCGACTTCGACGAGCTTACTTCTTGAGGACAAGAAGTGGGTTAAGGAGGGAGTATTGATACGAATAAAGGGTTTACTTTGGTGTCTTTTTCTATTTTGTTTTATTTGCATGAGTCAAGGACCAGTATGGCTTTTCTTTTTATTGTTGGGGTGTCTATGTAACTTTGAATAAGTTTGTGATTGATGATATAACCTAGCAGCCGATTGTTTTCTGAATTATTCCGAAATCGGTTGTTCTTCTTTATCTCTATTAGTTTCTTGTTCTATAACCCTATCAATAGCTTACCACTTGATTTAACTTGAATGGATGAAGATTATATGATAGAGGTTATGAATTTGCATGCCTAATTAAGTATAAATGTTGGTTACCCTATCTCTTCTCCTTGTTCATCGATCATCAACACACACAGGTTTCTTTTTCATTTGTGAAATAATACGTGTAACTCCCTGGTGTGTTTACACCTAATAAAATATCTTTGGCCTAAATACAATTCCATCCCTTGAAGATTCTTTAATTCTATTGGAAGCATATACTTAAGTCTTATATATTCTACTTAGAACACACAAGTTAACCTTATTATAACTAAATTAAATTTATTACATTTCGCAACTAGTTATTACTTAATTTAACTTAAAATAAGTCTTGTATTAATATCCAAAAATTATATTGTTATAAATAATCAAGATTTGGGATGTTACACCACATGAGAGACAGGAGACGCACCTTCACGTATCTACGAATACTGGTGGTGAATCAACATATTCGTGTGAAACATTAGATTGAAAAGAATCAACTTTTACACTTGAAATAGAAAAAGCCATGTTATTTTCCTTTCTATTTTTATATAAATCTAGAGCGGTGCAATGTGTAACATTCTCCGATCCAGATGAGTTTACACATTTTATAGGTTTTAAAAAATTTGATTTCTTTCCAGCTTGTTTGTTGTTAACCAATTTTGATTTGTTAAAGGCCTTTTCAAGGTCAGTCAAATTTGATTTTTATTTTGAAACACACTCTCAATTAATTCACGTTTCACTAAACAGAAAGGAATATATTTTTCACTAAATACTTCATTCACCCCTTAAAGGTTATAAACCTTACATTTTGATACATTAACTTTCTTGGTAGGATTGATGAATTTCATCAAGTTCTCAACAAAATCATGGGTTTTTCTGATTGTAGTTCTTTGACATTTAAAAAGCTTGTACCGTAAATCACTTCTTCAGTCTTATATGGTTCACGAAGAATATGATTATAAATAGAGATATTCTTATTCTTGTGAATCACATGTGGTTCATCAATCTCTTCAACAAAGCCATCATAATTGTTTTTAATGAAAACAACATTACTATGAATATGAGATATTGGAACTGATTTTTCATTAACAAGTTTAGTATATTCTGTTTTCTCCTCATTATTCACTTTATTCACAGTAACAATATGATCAATAATCAATGGAATATCAATCTCAACTTTCTTATGATCTATGATTTTTTGAAGACTAGTATAATCATTATAAAAAGGATGAGGGATTTCAACAAATCCTAAACTAGCTTTACCATTCTTTTGTTGGTTATTATTAACCTCAATGATTTCCTTCACTAGAAATGAAGAATCTCTAAACTTTCCTAGTTTTTCTACAGTTCTAATATCTCATTATTTTCAAGTTTTGTGACGTTTGTCTATAACTTAAAAATTCTTGTAACTGATTCTCAATCAAGATCACTTTAACAGCCACTTCTGCTTTTAGATCATGATTACTATCCAAAAAATCTTTAATTTTCTATTTTGCTTTTCTTTAGTTTTAACCACTTATTGATAGCTATCACGAACTATTGTTAATTAAAGAACCAGTTGATCATTATGATGACATGATGACTCAAGTTTAGACTTTAATTCATGACAATGAAAACGTTCTGGCTTATTGACAGCATATTCAATTACATTATCCAAAAAACACTATCAGGTTTAGAAAAGTTCGAACAAACCTCTTCTATCCTTGCCATGCTAGCAAATTTCTCATGTTGTTCAATAATTGAATCACCTGAATCAGTTTCAGTCTCTGATTCATCACTTTCATCTGTCATCTTGTCCCCTCTAGCATATTCAAACTTCTCATGTTGCTTAAATAAAACCAGATTAGCTTAATTAACACGCGGGTGAAATGGGTTTCGTGGGTGGAATGGTGGTACAACACTACTTTTCATTCGTCATTGGGGACATAGCCTTTTGAGGCTTTATACGGGTACCTTCCACATCTCCATATACCCTATATTCCCAAGGAAAATACTGATAAGGAAGTTGATGATATTATGCAAGATCGAGAGGCAGCAGTGTGGGTACTGAAACAATCACTCCTTAAAGCTCAGAACCCTATCAAGCAACAATCGGATAAGCACCACACTGAGAGGGTATTTGAAGCAGGCATGTGGGTTTACCTTAAGCTAAAACCGTATATGCAGAATTCCTTGCGGGTTCACAAGCACTCCAAGTTAACTCCTAAGTATTTTGGTCCCTTTCTTATTGTGGAAAAGGTGGGAAATGTTGATTATCGGTTGGATTTGTCAGACGATGCTTAGATCAACCCGGTTTTCCATGTTTCATTGCTGAAAGATGCCGGCGGGCATCCGACCAAGATAGTTACACTTCCCACAGATGCTCGGTTCCATTTGCAGCTACATGAGGTGTTGGAAAGAAAATTAGTAAAACATGATAACAGGGTAGCGATGAAAGTACTGGTGCATTGGAAGGGACAAGCAGTGCAAGATGCCACATGGAAGTTTCTTGATGAATTGAAGCTGCGTTTTCCCTACTTCGAAGAGCTTACTTCTTTAGGATAAGAAGTGGGTTAAGGAGGGAGTATTGATACGAAAAGAGGGTTTACTTTGGTGTCTTTTGCTATTTTGTTTTATTTGCATGAGCCAAGGACCAGTATGGCTTTTCTTTTTATTGTTGGGGTGTCTATGTAATTTGAATAAGTTTGTGATTGATGATATAACCTAGCAGCCGATTGTTTTCTGAATTATTCCGAAATTGGTTGTTCTTCTTTTATCTCTATTAGTTTCTTGTTCTATAACCCTATCAATAGCTTACCACTTGATTTAACTTGAATGGATGAAGATTATATGCTAGAGTTTATGAATTTTCATGCTTGATTAAGTAGAAATGTAGGTTACCCTATCTCTTCTCCTTGTTCATCGATCATCAACACACACACAGGTTTCTTGTTCTTTTGTGAAATAATACGTGTAACTCCTTGGTGTGTTTACACCTAATAAAATATCTTTGGCCTAAATACAATTCCAGCCCTTGAAGATTCTTTAATTCCATTGCAAGCGTAAACTTAAGTCTAATATATTCTACTTTGAACACACAAGTTAACCTTATTATAACTAAATTAAATTCATTACATTTCGCAACTAGTTATTACTTAATTTAACTTCAAATAAGTCTTGTATTAATCTCCAAAAATTATATTATTATAAATAATCAAGATTTGGGATGTTACACCACATGAGAGGCAGGAGACGCACCTTCACGTATCTACGAATACTGGTGGTAAATCAACATATTCGTGTGAAACATTAGGTTGAAAAGAATCAACTTTTACACTTGAAATAGAAAAAGCCATGTTATTTAGTGGTGCAATGTGTAACATTCTCCGAAGCAGATGATTTTACACATTTTATAGGTTTTTACAAATTTGATTTCTTTCCAGCTTGTGTGTTGTTAACCAATTTTGATTTGTTAAAGGCCTTTCCAAGTTCAGTCAAATTTGATCTTTCATCCTGAAACACACTCTCAATTAATTCACGTTTCACTAAACTGAAAGGGATATATTTTTCACTAAATACTTCATTCACCCCTTAAAGGTTATAAACCCAACATTTTGATACATTAACTTTCTTGGTAGGATTGATGAATTATATCGAGTCCTTAACAAAATCATGGGTTTTTTTATTGTACTTCTTTGACATTTGAAAAGATTGAACCGTAAATCAATTCTTCAGACTCATATGGTTCACGAAGAATATGATTGTAAATAGAGATATTCACATTCTTGTGAATCACATGTGGTTCATCAATCTCTTCAACAAAGCCATCACAATTATTTTTAATGAAAACAACATTACTATGAGTATGAGATATTGGAACTGATTTTTCATTGCCAAGTTTAGTATGTTCCGTTTTCTCCTCATGATTCACTTTATTCACAGTAACAGTATGATCAATAATCAATGGAATATCAATCTCAACTTTCTTATGATATATTGTTTTCTATATACTAGTATAATCATTATAAAAAGGATGAGGGATTTCAACAAATCCTAAACTAGCTTTACCATTTATTTGTTATTATTATTAACCTCAATGATTTCATTCACTAGAAATGAAGAATCTTTAAACTTTCCTAGTTTTTCTACAGTTCTAATATCTCATTTTCAAGTTTTGTGACGTTTGTCCATAACTTTAAAATTTCTTGGAATTGATTCTTAATCAAGATCACTTTAACATCCACTTCTGCTTTTAGATCATGATTACTATCCGAAAAAGCTTTAATTTTCTCATTTTCTTTTTCTTTAGTTTTAACCGCTTATTGATAGCTATCACGAGCTATTGTTAAATCACGAACCAGTTGATCATTATGATGATATGATGACTCAAGTTTAGACTTTAATTCATCACAATGAAAACGCTCTGGCATATTGACAACATATTCAATTACATTATCCAAAACTACACTATCAGATTTACAAAAGGTCGAACTAACCTCTTCTATCTTTGCCATGCAAGCAAATTTCTCATGTTGTTCAATAATTGAATCACCTGAATCAGTTTAAGTCTCTGATTCATCACTTTCATCAGTCAACTTGTCCCCTCTAGCATATTTAAACTTCTCATGTTTCTCAAATAAAACCAGATTAGCTTGATTTACATTAGGTGAGTTACCTAATAGTATTTGAGACCAATCGATTCCTTTATTAGAAATCAATGCCTGCGGCACTCCAGTCTTCACAGATTCACCCTCTGTTGACTTCTCTTTTGAATTAGAGTTACTTTTTTTGTTGTTTGAACTTCTTTCCTGAGTCTGGGGTCCCGAATATTCTTTCTTTAGTTTATCACATTCCTTAGAGATGTAACCAAACTCTTGACAATTATAGCATTTGACCTTTTATTTATCAAATCCAATTTTCTTGTTCAAAGTTGGCAAATCCTTCCCTATTATTTGCATAAATCTTTTCACCTTCCTTACAATCGTAGCCATGTTCCACTTGAAATCCATAAACTCAGGATCATATGAATCGATCCGATCATAATCTTCATCTGTCAGATCACTTGTAGAAACTTTGCTATCCATCAACTAATCGTATGATGTCATGAAAGCACACATGAAGGAAAATTGTTGTTCAGCCACCTTCATGTTTACTTGTGGTGGTTGTGGAATCTGAGAGCTTGCACCAGCAGATGAAGTACCAGATCCAGATGCCATAAAGCATACATTAGGACCAAAATTAACACCATCTGGAATTTCTTGTTCAACTTGAGAATAGAAAGCATTGATTGGAACCGAATTGCTGCTCATAGGAAGTGATCCACCATACAAAGTAGGGTCTTGATTTTCCTTTGAGAAATTCTGACACTTCAAGTCATATTTTCTTTTCTTCAATCTTTTAAACAAATTCCATGGCACTGAGATCTTCGTTCTTGAAGAAACAATTCTCTTTGAGCACCAACAGAAAAGTAGAGTATATAGATGATAGTGCACTTGTCAAAGTATCAATTTGATCACTTTCACTAGGTTCCATATTGAAATTTTTCATTTCGGAAATCAAATGACAAAACCTCGTCAACATCTCAATTACCATTTCACCTTTCAAAAGACAGTAGTTTCTGAATTGAATCTTAAGAATTAACTTCTTGGTGTCCTAGGTATTTATCATGCTCCTCATTCTTAGATGTTGCAACAAGGCAGCACAGATCTTGCAGCTACTAACTTTGTGAAAGATATTTTTTGGTAAAGCCATCTCAGAGGCTTTCTTCTCTTCAAATGTGTACAAATCAAATGTCTTCTTAGTATAACTGGTATCTGCGACTGATTGCTATCGGGAATATAGTATTGATATGAGATACGATTAGAATACATTAACTGTGTGTATTGTGTGTGTCGATAACGAGGTTCAATTGATAGTAATCAGAACTCTTAATTACATGATAAGTTACATGGTGTATCATACGTTAAACTCTTATACTTTACTATAACGAATCAGCAATTCGTTGGTTCTATTTGTTAACATCACTAGTGAATGAACACGAATAAACAGGGGGACTCATTCATTATTTGCTACTCTAACGAATGAGCCTTGCATTATAGTGAACGTGCATATAAATTTACCAAAATACCCCTATACGTTATATTAATAACCAAAATACATAAAACAAAGACCGAGACGTAGAAACGTGTACCAACACTAGTCCTTCATCTTTCTCTTCATAGTTTATCATTGACCTTTCGTCACAGGTCATGTGCCTGGAACATCCATTATCTATGTACCAAATTTCATTCACATATGTGGGTTGTTCCTACACAATAAAATTCAAAGTGATTAGTTTGGAGAGAATCACAAGCCAAAGAGGCTTGAACTCCCTCATTGATACTAGTAATTGATTCATTAGGCTTAGCATCCTCATAGACCACTTCACATGAATCCTCACTATTATAACCATATTCAATATTGACATATTTTTTGAAGACATTACGCATAAGTTTTTCAATGATTGGTTCTTCTTTTGAAGACATGGTACATTGCCATGTCATAACATACACTTCTATCACCACTCAGTTATGGATTGTATTACTTCTTAACAGATTTGTTACTTGAATCCCTTTTCAAACTTGGTTTAAAAGTTTCTTCAAAACTTTTCATACTTGAAGAAACAGACTTTAGTGATTTGACTGATGTCTTCTTGATCACACTTTGCTTCTTTATCTCTTCTCCTTCTTTATCAATTTGCTTAATGAATTTTGTCCATTTCTCTAGATATTCATTGTATTTCTTCTTGTAATATCCAAAATCTTGATCCAATATTATAGAATTAGGAATGTCATAAGATTTTAATTTGTTCGTGTACCAACATGAATCTGTATGATGACCATACACATCATAAACTTTGCACCAAATTCTGCTAATAGTACCAACATCTTCAACTGATTTTCCCTTCTTGAACCTCTCACTAAGTTTAGGTAGATCTGTTCCCAAATATTTTTTACGATTAAAGAACTTATCATAGTCTACTTGAATGGGAGCATAAATGTCAATCTTCTCTTTTTCTTGTGAGTTCTTTGCTTTTGTGAAGTTTGCCCTAGGTAATCATTGATGAATAACATTTGGTCTCTGATTTCATGTAGGACTTGATCTGTCTCTTCTAGGTACATATTCTTCATTACCAATATCAAACTGCTCAAGGTTTGAATATACTGGACAAATGGGATGAAAGTCATCAATCTTCTTCTATAAATCTTTAGTTTTCTTGATCTTTGAAATGGTCAGTCTTTGAATATACCGGTCTAAATTTGGTTTGTCTTTTCTTTGTAATTTTTTAGGATCACCACAAATGTAAAATAATACATGATTTTTCTTTGGTGATTCATAGTATCTCTTCATCTTTGAAATGGACATTGGTAACTATCTATCGGTCTTGGATAAAACTTTGTTTTCTGATCTTTCCTTGATTTTCTCAGAAAACCTGCAACTACAACAACTTGTGCATTTGTTGCTTTGATTACTTGAAGTGCCCTTGTGATGTGGTCTAAATTATACATATTTTTATATAAATATTTTATACACTTTTGAGTAGCTTTGGGGTTGTTTTTATTAAATTATACTCGTTACTAGTTCGTAGTTAATCTTTGAAGGTTTCAAAAGCCAACGAGTTAAAAATTGTGTATTTGAACTGAAGTTGACATCAACGAGTGATTTGTCATATGAACTTTTTGTGAACTACTTTCAATACTTTTAACTTGAGGTATATATAACACGTTTTAGTTAAATTTGATACTAGTTATAAGAGATTTATTCTGCATAAATATAAATTCATGAGAACTAGGAATTAAGAAACACTAGTTTGTTTGGTAGTAGTATCGAATGAACAAAAATTGCATCAAGTGGGCTGATTTATTTATTTTGTAGGTTAAATTAATTAGGATTCTAAATCAGGCCCATGGTGATAAAATGTTAAAGCCCGACTAAAGGAAAAAGAAGTAACAACAATATATATTATTTTTTAGGGCATATGCGGGTATTGCAAGGAGGCCACTCAAATTTAGAGGTCATGTCAGTTGTTAAAGGTGAAACTAATAAACATGGGAAAAAGAAAGCCAGATAAGAGAGCAAGCATGTGTGTTCAATTATAGAGAGTGTTCAAGATTAATATCTACTTCGCAAAATATTTTCTTTCAGTTTGAATTTATTATGGTCATTATGAATAAAATGTTTGAATTTATTTATTTTATTTTCTTCTTGAGTATGATTATGTCACACCCCGACTAGGTAGTTGCGGAAGCGTAATACGAGAATGTAACAGATAACACTGGTATCAACAACATTGTTTATAAAGAAATTTCAACAGCTAAATTACATCATATTACATTGGTAGGTACTATGTTTACAAACTAGGTGAAAAACACATAACCGATTTACGAGCTTCTTATTCAGTATTATATCAGCGTCTATTCACAGCTATTCAACTTTCTTTCAAACACCAAGCATGTAAGCAAATCATTCCACTTTTGCTTTACCTGAAAAGCATGTTAAAACGGGTCAACTACGTCTAGTTGGTGAGTTTCAAGTTTCACGAGTATCAATGAAATCAGTTCACGAGTTCGTAAAGTTTACAGTGTGTATGTATATATGTCTGTGTATGATGTATTATACTAAGCCACAAGTGAAACCGAAACGAGCTAAAACACATGGCCTCCACTGCCCATGCACTCCCGTTGGCATTTAACAGCCACTTTGCCCCAAGTATGTACTATGTCTAACACCACATAGCAGTATGTAAAAAAATATAATGACAATGTGCAACTGGGTTTACATATGTTCCGGCATACCCCTCCGGCTCTGTCAGTTGGGTTTATCAAACCGATAGTACTATCCACACGTCACCGGCACGAAGTTAATCACTTGTGTTTGTGGGGACTTGTCAAGTGTTAGTACTTAGATAATCCACATCATCACACGTTTTCAAGTATATCAGTATATGTAAACATGCTTTTCACCCCAAAAGTTCGTAAAACAGTTTAGAAAGTGGGGGTCGTGAAACTCACCTTATCGTAGTTCGCACAGAAATCACGTATCAATAAGTCAGATGCCTCGTTTATAGCCTGATTCCTATAAACGGTATCGTATCGTTATTACTAGTACAATGTTCAAGCTAAGTCGGGCTGTATAGATAATCTGGGTATAGCTGTTCGGCCCAGAACATGACCATAGTCTTAGATTGTGACGTTGTATACTATGAAATGTTTAAAACTAGATTTGGCTCAGTTTCACCGTTTCCCGAGCCTAGCTCAGTTGATCGTTTATACGTTTCGGGATTAGGTAAGATCACATAAAACTTAAGTAAATATATTGATTGATAAAATAATTTGATTTATGAAAGAATTTTAAGGTTTCGGTGTCTGGTTTGATCGCAGGGTTCGTTTCCGTTTTCACACGGGTTTGATTATACAAAACGCGCACAATCCACCCGATTTGTCCGGAATTCTCGTAAAAAGTTCGTTTTTATCAATATCATTTAAAAAATATGATATTTAACCACTTTTGACATTTTGACATACCAGTCAGTCCGTTAAACACAAAACTGCCGGTTTCGTTAAAACAATTATAATTTAAATCTTTGATTAATCATAACTAAATATGTACTTATATATAAATTATGTAAATTTTTGTAAAAATACATTAAGACATGGAGAATTTTATAAAAATATTTTCAGAAATTTTATGATTAATTATTTATTTATAAAAATTCATTTAATAGGTTATAATCGTGTAATAAATGGCCCGTTTATATCAAACGACCTCCGAAAAATCCGATAATTTTTACATATGGCCTCAATGTTATTACATAGCCCCTGCAAAATTTCCAGAACCTAACTCTTTTGACAAAATGCCTTTCTGTGCGTTTTTCGGCTGTTAAAATTCGGTTAAGCCATGATTGCACAAACCATACTTAGACATTTCCAATGATTCCCAAACTTTACCAGTGATCTTAACATCACAGTTTAAACTCCAAAACCAAGTTTCATAATTTTTCAATATGTTTAGCTATTTTTCCCAAATAAACGCTCATAAACGGAAATAAATTCACCAAATATTCTCCGTTTATCGAAAAATTACCAAATTTGAACAGGGACTCATTTATATGATCCCTAATGTCCCTGCAAGTTTTCACAAGCTAACAACAAGCACGTCACAACCTAATACTAAACAGCCCCTAAACGAGTGTTACGGGTTTACCTTGTCGATTTTCGATGAATTTTGCTAGCTTAAACGACTTTCCGGGTCTCGGGTTGCAAACTCAGTATATCTACATATCATATAACATCAAACCAAGCATAAATCATCCATGTAACAGCCTTGATAATTAGGGTTTCGGTTTTGGGTTCAAACCGAACTTTCTAACCGTAAAAACGTTGTATTCATGTTCTAATCCGCGTTTTTGACCAAAAAAGTATATGTTCCTGGTTTGTAAACATGTTTAACATCAAAACATGGTTTTACTTGATTTTTAGGGTTTTTGGATGGTTAAACATGTTTAAAACTAATCAAGGATTAATTTTTCATGGTTAAACTATGTTAATCATGGTTAAAACTCAAAGAAAATCACTAATTACCTTAGGTTTTTGAGAGTTTCTGGAGTTCTACCTTGCAGCTGCTTGGACTTCAAAGTTTTAAGAGTTGAAATGAATAACAAAGCTTAGGAAGTAAGTTATGTAAAAAGGAATGTGTGTGTGTGGCTGTTCCGATCGGAACTCTTGGAGGCCCCATAATGGGCTGTTTTGGCCCATTAATTTAATTATACAAGCCCAAACATGAAAAGCCCACTTCAAATTTAGTTCGGGTTCGGTTTTTCGCAAGAAAATTAATTCGGGTGTGAGAAATAGCGCAAAAATGAGTGTTTTTCAGCTTATTTTTGTAAAATAAGAAAAACGTACTGACTCGTTGTAAAATTCCAAAATATTTTCACGGATTGCTTAGAACATGTCATATAAGTGTTTTATAAATCTTTTTCGGCTTAACGGATGCTACAATGCTTGTTTTGATATTAACGATTGCGTTTAAGCTTATAGCGTATCGATAAACGAAACATTTTTCGTTTAAAGAGTTTTAAACGTACTAAGGCCTAAATATCAATATGTTAGTCTCTATAACATATATATAACTCGTATATGACCCCTCAGTATGTATACGGGTCATAATTAGTATCGGTCGGTTACTCGTTTAAGCACTACGAATTAACCGATTTATCGTTTACTTGTTACGTAATGAATATAGTATACCTCGTTTTGTCATGAATGTCACATTCTCCCCCCGTTAAGAAATTTCGTCCTCGAAATTTAATGTGTCATCGGTTTTCTAGGGAACAGGTGTGGGTATTTCTTTCGGAGTTTATGAAGTGTTGGAATCCAGACCCGGTTTTTGTAATAATATACTTCATCAATTTTCTTCTCAAAATTCCTTTCATTTCCATGTAGTTCTTCTTTTTCTAGCTGATCTGCCTTCAAGGCCTCATCTTGTGCAACGCGAACTTGTTCGGTTAGGCTACTTTGAACAATCATTCCAAGTGCTCGTACCCTTAATGGTTTGATTCTGTCTTTTCGGCTTAAAGCATCAGCTACTACGTTGGCTTTACCCGGATGGTATTTAATCTCACAATCATAATCATTTAACAGTTCTACCCATCTCCTTTGTCTCATGTTTAGCTCTTTCTGATCGAATATGTGTTGTAGGCTTTTATGATCAGTATAGATGGTACATTTAGTGCCATACAAGTAATGTCTCCAAATCTTCAATGCAAAGATAACTGCTCCCAATTCCAAATCATGGGTCGTATAATTCTTTTCATGTACTTTTAATTGTCGGGAAGCATATGCTATTACTTTCTTTCTTTGCATCAGTACGCATCCTAAACCTTTACGAGGCGTCACAATATACCACCAATTCATCAGTTCCATCTGGAAGGCTTAATATTGGAGCCTCACATAACTTCTGTTTTAACGTTTGGAAGGCCATTTCTTGTTCTTCTCCCCATTCATATGCTCGATCTTTTTGAGTTAGGAGGGTTAGAGGTTGTGCAATACTTGAAAAGTTTTCAATGAATCTTCTATAATACCCGGCTAGTCCTAAGAATTGACGAATTTCTCTTGGTGACTTAGGCACTTGCCAATTCTTAATGGCCTTAATTTTACTTGGGTCTACTTGGATCCCTTGGTGGTTCACAATGTGTCCCAAAAACTGTACTTCTTGTAGCCAAAACTCACATTTGGACAACTTTGCGTATAACTTCTCTTGCCTCAATAATCTTAAGATTTCCCGCAAATGTTGTTCGTGTTCCTCCTTACTTCTCGAATATATCAAAATGTCATCGATAAACACTATCACAAACTTGTCAAGGTAAGGTTTGCAAATTCGGTTCATGAGGTCCATAAACACTGCGGGTGCATTTGTCAACCCAAACGGCATAACCAAAAATTCATAGTGACCATACCGAGTTCGGAAAGCTGTTTTTGGTACGTCTTCTTCCTGAATTCTTACTTGATGATAACCAGATCTAAGATCAATTTTTGAAAAATACTTCGCACCTTGGAGCTGATCAAACAAGTCATCAATTCGAGGTAAGGGGTATCTATTCTTTATAGTCACTTTATTCAATTCCCGATAATCAATACACATTCGAAAACTCCCATCTTTCTTCTTTACAAACAACACTGGTGCTCCCCACGGTGAGTAACTAGGGCGAATAAAACCCCTGTCCAGTAATTCTTGTAACTGGTTGGATAGTTCTTGCATTTCAGAAGGTGCAAGTCGATAAGGTGCCTTAGCAATGGGTGCTGCTCCCGGTATCAAGTCAATACGGAATTCTACTTGTCGGGTCGGTGGTAAACCAGGCAACTCATCGGGGAATACATCTGAATACTCGTGTACCACTGGGATGTCTTCCATTCGTTTTTCCTCGGGTTCCTTAACTGTTACACTCGCCAAGTATAAAGTACAACCTTGGCGTAAATATCTCAATGCCTTAAGTTGAGATATGAGAGGCAGTACCGTACCAGATTTCTCACCTTGAACAATCATAGCTTCATCATTCGAAAGAGGTATCCTAATGATCTTATCCTTACAGACAATTTCAGCTTTATACTTAGATAGCCAGTCCATACCGACTATAACATCGAAACTTCCCAATTCCACTGGAAGTAAATCAATAAGGAATGGGTGGTCGTTTAGGATAAGGGAACAGTCTCGGACTATTCGGTTAACAAGTATAGACTTACCGTTAGCGAGTTCTATAGTATATGGTTTTGTTAGTTCACTAACCGGCATATTTTCTAAAGGTAAGAAGTTAACAGATATGAAACTTCTATCGGCGCCCGTATCAAACAAAACTGAAGCATACTGACCCGAAACTAAGAATGTACTTGTCACCACATTCGGATCATGACGCGCTTCACCCGGTCCTAATACAAACGCGCGTCCCCTAGCTGCGTTGGAGGTTGATGCTTGTGCTTGGTTCTGCTTTCTCACTGTACCCGGGTTCAAATTGGGGCAGTATCTCTGAAAGTGTTCCGTACTGCCACATTCATAGCAGGCACGGAGGTTCGTGGTAGGTGGGGTTTGTTGGTTGAGTTGTGGGCGGATTGGTTGAGGTCGAGGTAGTTGAGTTGATTGCGGTGGACGGTTAACAGTGTTGGTGGGGGTTCTACAGTTGGGGGCATAGTGTCCCGTTCTTCCACACTTTTGACAAATGATCGGTTTGCAATCACCCACATGATGAAAGTTACATCTTTTGCACTTCGGTAACGTCCCTTTATAGGTCTCTTGTTTTACATTAGAACTGGTCATGGCATAACTTCGGGTATTCGGACGAGCCCGCTTGTTTTGAGGGTTTCCTTGCATTCTTGTCCCATAATCAGTTCGTTTTAAACTTGTTGTTTCACCTGGCATCCTTATCACTCCACTTCTCATCAGATCAAAAGTAACGACACCCGTTTGAGATACAGCACTTTCTAATGTCGGGTGGGCAACTGAATTCACTATACTTCTCACAGCAGGGGTCAGTCCCCAGATATAACGTTCAATTCGCTTCGCTTCCGGTGTAACTAACCACGGAACTAAGCGGGATAGTTCGTTAAAATGATTCGTGTATCCCACATGGTCCGCTCCTTTCATTTCCAGATTCCATAACTCGTGTTCCAACCTCTGAATCTCACTTTTAGGACAAAAATGCTCTAACATGAGGGTTTTTAATTCAGTCCATGACATACGATTAATAACATCTTGTCCCCTTATTTGGACTACCGTGTTCCACCACATCAACGCTTGGTCTAGAAACATACTGGTAGCAAATTTGACCACGCGGTTCGGTGGACACTCACTGATATTAATTACTGATTCGGTCTTTTCTATCCATTTGACCAGTCCGCTAGGACCTTCAATACCCTTAAACTCAATCGGTTTACATGATGTAAATTGTTTGTATGAGTACTCCTGACGCGGGGGTTCTCGGTTATTATTATTGTTATTATCGGTATTGGTCCGAGTATTATCACTATTAGTTGTGTTAACAACCGGTACAGGGTTCGGGATATTATCAGGGTGCACAACAGGTTCTGGGTTCCCAGTGACATTCATAGTTGGGAGAGTGTTATTATTATTTATGACATTATCAGTAGTCACCGGGGTAGTAACACCCGGGGCTACATTAGTGTCCGGCGGAGGTGTATTAACAGTGGCCGTGGTGGTGCTCGTAGGTTGATTAACAGTATTGTTAGCACGTATGCCTGCAGTGACTTGTGTTACAATTGTTGGTATCACTGCTTGTAGTTGACGAGCAATCATTGCGGCCACTACCGCCTCAGACAAAGGGTTTGTTTTCTTCGGGGCCATTCTATAGAATAATTAATTATATAATAATCAATATTGTTTCACTATGATCAACACAACTTTACGATATTACACTTTCACAACACATAACTATGCCAAAGAAAACACATTTGTATTAATTATAATCATTACTGTACATATGCATCCAAAATTAGCGCATAGGCTTAACCTGGTATAGGCCAGCGCTTGTATATGCGTATCAAAATTTGTCACTAAGTGACATGTAGACTTAACCCGATAAGGGCCAGTGCTTGAAATAGTACTAAACCACAAACAACTCCCAAGTCAGCCCAACACACTGTAACAAAATGCTGCTTGGGATATCAAAAGACTATATACATAAGGCTAAACTATTATGTCCTATCCGTTCTTTGCAACATGGAGCCACAACCAAACAACAGCAGCCACTAGGGCCGCATTAACCGCTAAACATACTCCTAGTAGTATCATTGCCCGATCCTGACGCCCGTGGCTGTGAGCACTGGATCTTTGCACAATTCTGATTTCTTGCTGCATGTACCGCATGTGATCTTGCATATCATGTCTATGCTGGTTTAGGTTATTTATCGAATGTGATTGTTCTAAAAGCTGATCAGTCGCTAAACCAAACCATGCTGAATCAGAATGACGAGGTGGCTCGGGTATCGGGGCGGGTAAACCCCAAGTAGGAATAGGTATCTCAGTGACCTGGACACGTGATGTTTCTCCCCTATGGTATGTAGATCGAGGTGGGAGAGAAGTGTGCTCAGGTGGACGCACTGAAATGCGAGCAGTCTGACGGTTTCTAATAGTGGGTGGGGGTACTGGTGTATGCTGTACAGGTGGAGTAGGGGATCTGGGTGCTCTAACAGGTGAATGATAAGCACTAGTAGCTCCCTGTCCTGCAACATTCCTAGGGGATTCCCTAGGGGGATAGGTGTCACAACGGTAACCCGATAAGTCGGGTTGATCTGCGGGTACCTCGCGTGGAATTACCGCATCTGCACCTTCTTCTATTTCCTCTGGCTCCTCCTCAGTTTCCTCTTCCGGATCCTCCTCCTCCTCCTCAGGCTCTGTTGGTAGGGTATTAAGTAAACGATCAGTAGATCTTGACATATTCCTGCACAATTGTTAGTAATAAGAATAATATCCTTCTATATTAATCATAGTAAAATACATGTAAGTATTTATACACATAAGCACAAATAATCGTTTATATACACAGATATTTATCTATTATTATATTTTATACACATATGTTGCTGTTTTTACCTATTCGATTGTTTATCGACTTCTTCTCGAATTTCCTCGTACAAACAAGTCTGTTATTACGTTCCGGACCATAATAACCCACTTGTCCATTCGCGTTCATCACGAGAATCATTCGTGTATATTATTTAATATTATTTTATTCCCAGAGTTAATCGAGCCTACGGTTATCTTAGGGTATCCTAAGGGACATCCTAATTCTTTATAACCAATGGCTCTGATACCAACTTCTGTCACACCCCGACTAGGTAGTTGCGGAAGCGTAATACGGGAATGTAACAGATAACACTGGTATCAACAACATTGTTTATAAAGAAATTTCAACAGCTAAATTACATCATATTACATTGGTAGGTACTATGTTTACAAACTAGGTGAAAAACACATAACCGGTTTACGAGCTTCTTATTCAGTATTATATCAGCGTCTATTCACAGCTATTCAACTTTCTTTCTAACACCAAGCATGTAAGCAAATCATTCCACTTTTGCTTTACCTGAAAAGCATGTTAAAACGGGTCAACTACGTCTAGTTGGTGAGTTTCAAGTTTCACGAGTATCAATGAAATCAGTTCACGAGTTCGTAAAGTTTACAGTGTGTATGTATATATGTCTGTGTATGATGTATTATACTAAGCCACAAGTGAAACCGAAACGAGCTAAAACACATGGCCTCCACTGCCCATGCACTCCCGTTGGCATTTAACAGCCACTTTGCCCCAAGTATGTACTATGTCTAACACCACATAGCAGTATGTAAAAAAATATAATGACAATGTGCAACTGGGTTTACATATGTTCCGGCATACCCCTCCGGCTCTGTCAGTTGGGTTTGTCAAACCGATTGTACTATCCACACGTCACCGGCACGAAGTTAATCACTTGTGTTTGTGGGGACTTGTCAAGTGTTAGTACTTAGATAATCCACATCATCACACGTTTTCAAGTATATCAGTATATGTAAACATGCTTTTCACCCCAAAAGTTCGTAAAACAGTTTAGAAAGTGGGGGTCGTGAAACTCACCTTATCGTAGTTCGCACAGAAATCACGTATCAATAAGTCAGATGCCTCGTTTATAGCCTGATTCCTATAAACGGTATCGTATCGTTATTACTAGTACAATGTTCAAGCTAAGTCGGGCTGTATAGATAATCTGGGTATAGCTGTTAGGCCCAGAACATGACCATAGTCTTAGATTGTGACGTTGTATACTATGAAATGTTTAAAACTAGATTTGGCTCAGTTTCACCGTTTCCCGAGCCTAGCTCAGTTGATCGTTTATACGTTTCGGGATTAGGTAAGATCACATAAAACTTAAGTAAATATATTGATTGATAAAATAATTTGATTTATGAAAGAATTTTAAGGTTTCGGTGTCTGGTTTGATCGCAGGGTTCGTTTCCGTTTTCACACGGGTTTGATTATACAAAACGCGCACAATCCACCCGATTTGTCCGGAATTCTCGTAAAAAGTTCGTTTTTATCAATATCATTCAAAAATATGATGTTTAACCACTTTTGACATTTTGACATACCAGTCAGTCCGTTAAACACAAAACTGCCGGTTTCGTTAAAACAATTATAATTTAAATCTTTGATTAATCATAACTAAATATGTACTTATATATAAATTATATAAATTTTTGTAAAAATACATTAAGACATGGAGAATTTTATAAAAATATTTTCAGAAATTTTATGATTAATTATTTATTTATAAAAATTCATTTAATTGGTTATAATCGTGTAATAAATGGCCCGTTTATATCAAACGACCTCCGAAAAATCCGATAATTTTTAAATATGGCCTCAATGTTATTACATAGCCCCTGCAAAATTTCCAGAACCTAACTCTTTTGACAAAATGCCTTTTTGTGCGTTTTTCGGCTGTTAAAATTCGGTTAAGCCATGATTGCACAAACCATACTTAGACATTTCCAATGATTCCCAAACTTTACCAGTGATCTTACCATCACATATTAAACTCCAAAACCAAGTTTCATAATTTTTCAATATGTTTAGCTATTTTTCCCAAATAAACGCTCATAAACGGAAATAAATTCACCAAATATTCTCCGTTTATCGAAAAATTACCAAATTTGAACAGGGACTCATTTATATGATCCCTAATGTCGCTGCAAGTTTTCACAAGCTAACAACAAGTACGTCACAACCTAATACTAAACAGCCCCTAAACGAGTGTTACGGGTTTACCTTGTCGGTTTTCGATGAATTTTGCTAGCTTAAGCGACTTTCCGGGTCTCGGGTTGCAAACTCAGTATATCTACATATCATATAACATCAAACCAAGCATAAATCATCCATGTAACAGCCTTGATAATTAGGGTTTCGGTTTTGGGTTCAAACCGAACTTTCTAACCGTAAAAACGTTGTATTCATGTTCTAATCCGCGTTTTTGACCAAAAAAGTATATGTTCCTGGTTTGTAAACATGTTTAACATCAAAACATGGTTTTACTTGATTTTTAGGGTTTTTGGATGGTTAAACATGTTTAAAACTAATCAAGGATTAATTTTTCATGGTTAAACTATGTTAATCATGGTTAAAACTCAAAGAAAATCACTAATTACCTTAGGTTTTTGAGAGTTTCTGGAGTTCTACCTTGCAGCTGCTTGGACTTCAAAGTTTTAAGAGTTGAAATGAATAACAAAGCTTAGGAAGTAAGTTATGTAAAAAGGAATGTGTGTGTGTGGCTGTTCCGATCGGAACTCTTGGAGGCCCCATAATGGGATGTTTTGGCCCATTAACTTAATTATAGAAGCCCAAACATGAAAAGCCCACTTCAAATTTAGTTCGGGTTCGGTTTTTCGCAAGAAAATTAATTCGGGTGTGAGAAATAGCGCAAAAATGAGTGTTTTTCAGCTTATTTTTGTAAAATAAGAAAAACGTACTGACTCGTTGTAAAATTCCAAAATATTTTTACGGATTGCTTAGAACATGTCATATAAGTGTTTTATAAATCTTTTTCGGCTTAACGGATGCTACAATGCTTGTTTTGATATTAACGATTGCGTTTAAGCTTATAGCGTATCGATAAACGAAACCTTTTTCGTTTAAAGAGTTTTAAACGTACTAAGGCCTAAATATCAATATGTTAGTCTCTATAACATATATATAACTCGTATATGACCCCTCAGTATGTATACGGGTCATAATTAGTATCGGTCGATTACTCGTTTAAGCACTACGAATTAACCGATTTATCGTTTACTTGTTACGTAATGAATATAGTATACCTCGTTTTGTCATGAATGTCACATTATTGGTTGAACCCCATACTACCTAGGTTTTTGATGATTACTTTGTGAATATTATCTTGATTTTTGGTTTCTAATGTTGGATTAATACTAAAGTAAAGAATCTTTTTATAATTGATTTGATGTGTTTGCGTATATAGATTTGATTTATTATTGATCTTTGTTCCTCATGTGCCTCGTTGAATGTCTTTCAATTATAGGTGCATGTTTAGGTCCCTTACTGTCTTTGTGATTTTGTTTATGGTTTTACTATACGTAGTAATCAATATGAACATTGGTTGGTGATTTGTTAGAGCTTTATATTCTAACTATATAGAGGCTGAGAGGTATTAAGATGCATGGTCAGGTTGTCCTTGGGATTAGGAGTTTAGCTTCAAACGCTCTGAAAGGAGGTTTATCTAGAATACCCTAGTTTTATTGCCTGTGTCTTATCAATTATTCTTAGGTTACCCCTTGCACTTTAGGGTGTATTGAGATAGTGAGACTGACAGGTAATATGTCTTTTAGGGCACTTTAGTATTGTTGGAGGGACTGACTTGTAATCCGACCAACATGTAAGTTTACCCCTTAGGGTTTCCTTGCAGGTTATACTCGGAGAATGATCAGGGATCCACTAGGTTACTTAAGGGTGTCGTATTCTAAGATCCTGGTCCCGTCATAGTTTCCATTAACAATAGAAATCTAAGAGTTACAAGTAGGATTTTAAACTTAGGTAGTGCTTATCCTTTCTAGGGATTCGTCTAGGTCATCAAGTTGAAGTGTGTTAGTGTCAGTGTCAGTTTTTAGTTTAGTTAGCTAATCACTTTGTGCTTGTTGTTATTGTGGAATGATTTGTTGGTTTTGAGGTTGTTGAAGGTTGGTATGATGTTACCATTGATGGGGGTATGGGTTCTGGTTTTGAAACTAGTTTCCTTGTTGGTTTTGTAGGCTTTATTATGGTTGTTGTTCTGATTTTGATTCACTGGGTTTGGATTTTGGTAATGTCTTGGAAGGTTACACTCTCTTGCAAAATGTCCTAGTTGTTGACAATTGTAACAAATGGCCTTGGATTTGTCAAATCCAATTCTCTCATTAGGGCATGTGAATACAGATGTTCATGTCATGTTGTACAGTCTTTTGCTCCTTACTGCTAGCATAATATCTTGCCACTTGAGGTCCATATCTTCTAAATCATCAACATCTATTTGCTTTATCCTCCTAAACCACACTTGTGTGTATCAAGATTTTGGCCACAAAGTCATGATAGGAATCAATGAACATAGAGAGTAGAGCTTGAAACTCATTTCCTTGTGAAGTAGAGTTTGGAACATATAGAACTTGACCATTAGCAACTGAAGATGCATCACCATCTTATATAATTTGGACATTAAATCTGGCTTGACTAGGCCGACTAGAAGCAGGTGCATATACAATAGGATACACTCTTGGTTATTCAACATTAAAGTTATTAGGTTCTTCAATGATAGGGATTTGATGATGTGGTCTTGTTAACAAATTACTCATAGGAGCAGTTAAAGCATTAGTAACTAGTAAGTTTGGCTTGTCTTCCTTGTCCATATGGTTCTCTATCATTTCATTTCCAGCTGCTTGAAGAAATGGGATAACTGCATCTAACTTCAAACTAGGAAACTTAGCCTTCTACATGATAAACTTGGCAGTAGTATACCATTCACCAGACATTGATGACAGTAACTTCTTGTTTAAGTCATTATTGGTGATTGGCAAATCTGTTGTTCTTATTTCATTCACAATTGTGACAAATCTATGAAGAACATTCTTCAGCCTTTCTCCTTCTTTGAATTTGAACCTATCTTGTTGTTGCTTCAATCTATCTTTCTTGATTTCTTTCAACTCAATTTTGCCTTCAAACATGTCAATTACAGCATCATACATGGTTTTGCAGATGTATGATGTTGAACACCGGTAAAAATTTCCCATGACAACCAAAACTTCAATATTGACAGGGCTTTATCCTCTCTTTTCTTCACCCGTCTTTACAATGCTTGAATGTTAGTTCAAGTAGCTGGAACATAAGGACCCAGCTATGATAGATAATCATAGATCTTGATCATTGTAGTTGACAACATTTTCGATTATAGTCTTCCATTTGATGTAATTGTCATGTAACATGGGAATTTTGTTAGTTGAAATTCTTGGTCATCCATTAGTTTTGGTTTTTGGACGATAAAATCATAAAATATTTTTGTGATTTTTGATTTAAAATTTTAGACTGAAAATTAACCTAAATTTAATTTAATACTTAAAAATATTTTTGATAAACCTTGAAAACTTGTAGATTTGAAAAGAAATTTTCAGATATGGTATAAAAAATGATAAAAATTGGATTCTGAACAAGATCTAAACCAAAATATAACTAAATAAGTGTAGATGTAGGAATAGAATACTTTTAAACCTCTGAAATGTTTTGATCTAACAGGAAAAATAAAGAAATCAGAACTGCTGACGTCACTATTCAATGAAACATTGTGTTGTTGACGTCATTGTCTTCAACCTTCAGCAATTCAGATCAAAATCAACAAATCTTCCAATGAAACACCTCAACAACAACAAATTGGTATTCAACGTGCTCACCAAGCTCTGATACCACTTGTCAAGACCATTTTTCATGACATGACTAAGCTTAATCGGAGAAGAATCACGAAACTCAAACATGATGAGACCTCTAAGTGTGACCGGCGGAATCAACCACAAATAGAAAGTCGCTAAATATAGAAAGTCAAAACATTTCCATTATCAAATATTCAAAAAGATACAAGGACAAACTTTAGGGTTTTAGGTGGAAATATCAGTTGCGGATGTCAATAATATCCAGGAAAGTGTAAGAGGTGTCCCATCAATATGACCTAATCATTCTATTTATAGGCACCTGACATTTTTTCTAGAAACCCTAATCATTACAAAAACATTCTCAAAATGAATCTAAGTGTAAAACTGGTCTTCGAGTAAACATATTCCTTGTCGAGTAGACCTTGTAATCCTGAGTGTCCTCGGAACATTACTTCCTAATAAAATATTCTTCTCAAGCAAACTTCAATCTTCATGATAGATTCAAACTTTGCTCGGAAATATCCCACGAGCAAAGTAGTTCTTCCTCAAATTTCTTCAATCTTTAACTTAGACTTATTTGAACAAAATAAGTATACTTGGTACTGTATCTAGCACGAGATAGTACTATGCTCGACAAAGGCAGCTTTCTCGCAGCTCAACACCTAGAAGAATTCTAGAAGATACCCTTACTCGAATAAGATATCTTGCTCTAAATAGTAAATACCTTGCTCAGAGTGCCTGAGTTTGCTCGAGTTCCATACCTAGCATTTTCTGGGAAGGTTTAGAATATTCCAATATTTCCTTATCAATCCTTTAGACTCAACATATTATAATCATGGTGGTATATGTCAAAGTAATTATTAGTAAGAACAAAAATATTCCTCGGGTAACAAAGAAGATTCTATTCAAGATGTTATAGACTTTCTGAAAGAGATGAATAGTGATTAAGAAGCTAAAATTAAGATTTTTCAATCAAAGGTTAGAGCTTCAGGATGGGTAAAATGCTACCCATGATATGATTTGGCCCAAACTAAACGTGATCGTGAAATGGCAGCCAGTGATAAAGATGATGACCTGGAAGAGAAAGATCTTGACTTCTCAGAGAACGAAGATAAGGAGGAGGTTGCGGAAATTAATACCACATTAACTCCATCAGTTAATGAAGAACTAATAAATGAAGTGGATGTAATTGTTGATGATGATGTTGAAGGAAAATATCTAGGCCTTTTGGAGCATAGAGTGGAATCCCTAGACCTAGCTAAAGAGATTTGATCGCCTAAAGAATCAGAGACTGAGATAGTTTCAGATTTTCCAAATCAGTCTCCTTTACATACTTTGCGTATTGATTAAGTTTGGTATTATGGTTTGAATTCGAGGAAAAGGAAGGTGGAGGTGAATGATAGTGGGTAATATATTAAGAAATAGGCCCGTACAGGTTCTACTAATGCGTCCACCAACACAACACCTCAACCACTGAGCTTAACGGGAAACTCAGTGGGAAAATGCTCGATTCTGCCCCGATCAATATTTGACGTTTAGAAGATAAGAAAGAGTGTTAGGGCTCGAAGTATAAGCATCAAGCATATGTAGGAAATTCTCAAAGGAAATGTGCATTCACACTGACCCGGATTGCTTCGTCAAACATGTTAATCACTAAGGAGGAAGCAGAGCATTGGCACCCTATACCGAGTGTATGTGAGAAATTCGGTAGGTAATTGTTCCATTAGACCTCCATAATCGCCAAATCAGGTAATAGTCCAGCTAAAGACCTTAACAAAAAGTTAGCGCTCACCAGGAGGCAACCTGAAATTTTATTTTGTTTTGTTTTTCTTTATTTTTTTTCTTTTTGTGTGTTACTTTTCGATTGATTTATTTTTATGTTCCATTAGACCTAAGTTTTAACCACTCTTTATCATTTTCATTTTATTTTTATATATTATATTTTTTATGTTACATGTTATGAACTAAGTTTTAATCGATCTTTATCATTATTTTTATGGTACCAATTTTTTTTTAATGTTTACATGTTATGAACTAAGTTTTAATTGATCTTTATCATTATTTTTATGATACCAATTTTTTTTAAATGTTTATATGTAAGGTAATGAACTAAACTCGTCTTAACAAAAGAACATTAATTTTTCGTTAATAAAAAAGGTAAGTACATTCATATTTCATCTTTATTCATCACTTCCGATTTAAAACCGGTAAGATCAACTTTTCCTTCATCTTCATCAGCAACAATAGCAAAGCTTCATCCTCCTCATCCACATCCTCATAAGGAAGATCAGCTAATTGTCTCACCAAACTCAGCAACTGGACTCCCCAAACATCATTTGTAGGGTTGACCAATTCTAGCATGTTGAGTTGCTTCAAATTAGTTTTATTGAAGAAAGCAATATCTTTGGGACGGTAGAATTTGAATGAGTCATCGGATTGAGTCACAATCGCCTTCCTAGTATCCTCATTCATTTCCCACATTGTGATTGTGGCCGAATTATCATCTACTTCAACCCCATCATCATCATTATTATCATCATCATCATTATTGACGTCACCGACGACATCGGGGAACTGGTGGCAGATTAGTTGCATAAACTCATAAGAGGCTCTACACGTGCTATCACGAGTTACCCCGTAGTTGTACATCTGCCTTAACACAGTCTCTGAGCATATTGTCGTTACATGTCTAGGGTTCTCTCATATTCTCTTACTCCTGTTGGTGAATTTGATAACATATTCATCATTTGAATGTTTCAGTATATGATATCTGTATTTTCCATAATAGAGATTATTTCAATATGTAAAGAGATTAGTTTTAGAGAAACATGAAAATATTAATCGATTGAATGTGATCATTTATAGCAGTTAATTTTCGTTTCATATTCTACCGAAATTTAATGTGAATTTATCGAGCAATGCACTCGATTTGACGTGATCCTTCAAATTAAGGTGCATAGGCAAAAGATTAAATTCAATTGACAAGATGTTCTTTTATGATAAACTAGTGTACCTTTATTATAATGAACCTGTACAAAAAGTAGACATCAGACAACGGTGTTTTCAAAACCGGTCTAAATTATTCATATTAAATAACATAAATTTTATAATAACCGTTGAATTTTAATTCAAACGTTTTTATTTTAATATAAAAATTTTGTAAAATTGATGCTAACTTCGTTGTCATAACCGGTGTAAATTATTTAGATTAAATAACAGAAATTTTATAATAATTTTTTAATAACCACTGTAAAATTGGTTTCAATGATTTTTTTATGTTTTTCCTTTAATTTTTCATTTATGTATACAAAAAGTTAATTTATCAAATAAGATTCTATCTATATCATACCTGAACAAAACTAAACCAAACAATTTACATAATTTTACAAAATTTTATCACAAAAAATCAAGCCAATATTTATTTAATAAGAATCATGCAAATATTATTTAAACATTAAATATGTGAATCACATGACTTTTCCTCATGATCTTGTTGAACAAGTCTCATGCAAACCACACTGACCACACTACAACACACTAGTACAAAATCGACTTTTAGTGACATCCACCCCGTCTGGTCAATGCGACACTTTTGAAGAAAAATGTCACCGTATGTATTCTTGAAAATTCATGGAATGTTTTGGTGACGATTTCAGCGGGCTAGTGTGACTATTGCGTAGAGAATCACCTCTTTAGTCACACTAAACATAACGTATGTCACAAATATTAGTGACGTTTAATCGGAATGTGACCAAATGTCACTATTTGGTCACGTTTTTCTTTTGTCACAAATGTAAATTTTTTTGTGATACCATAGATAAACATATGGTCACATATGGCATTTGTTTGTGTCACTATATAATGACGCACATTTAGTGACATAACGTAACTGTGAGTAAATGTAATTTACAATGACAGTAAACATTTGTTTGTGTGACGTTAAATTTATGTTTATTAGTCACATTAATTAATTGTGTTACCATATGTTAAAGTTTACGGTGACAGTGAAAATTACAGTGTGTTACTAATGATAACTAATAGTCATGACAAATGTAACAAACATGTGACTAGAAGTAACAAATTGTCAGCATCGATTTTATTATGTGTGACTAAAAATTTAAACTAACGAAATAGTTATTGATGTATAAGAAGTTTATGGTCACAGCTCGAATATGGATGTGTGACAAATTATATATTATGGTCATGGTTAATGGAAAAAAACATGTGACTAGAATTACAATTTGGTGACCATCACCTTCACCTATCCTCCCAATTACAAACCTGATACATAAACATCGATTGAAGCTCATTACTCTTCTTCATCACTTTGCTTCTTGCTCCAAACATCATCAACCATCCTGCTATATAATCTAACGGGGGTTTTTAACATGATTAATTAGAATCCTAGAGATGTCATAAACATGTTAGGGTTTGAGTTTTGTTGAGAACAGTTGGCTGACAGATTCGTTTTCGTTTATTTATTGGTATGTAACTTAATGTTCAACGATGATTATTGAACGATTGTTGATTATATGATATAGTACTATGAGCCTAGTTTCCAGATAGATAATGTTTTTAATTTTTAGACGAGTTTTGAATAGTTTTTATGATTTTACAAAAACACTTGTCAAAGCTGATTCGGGGAGTTATATTCTGGTCTGTCTTTCCGACACCGTAACTCCCTAATGACAAAACCAAACAGGTTGGTTCTAGTTCTGAAAATTAGTATTATGAGTTTTAAAGACAACCCAATTGGTCTTGCACAATTTGGATTAATGAGTTGATAGAACCATTAAATTAGTTTTTGTTGCGCAATATGCTGAACTGTTAGTACCTATCTATAATGGTTGAATTATTGTGAGTTTTCTATGCATGAGAAAAATATAACAAAAATTGTTTGAGAAACCTGATTCATATATCCTACGATAATAAAATTTGTAAAATTTAGTTCTTAATCTTTTCTTTGTGAAAAAAATCAGTTTGTACATGCCAGAATTTGTCTCGTGAACTGAATGATGATAAGTTAAATTGTATGATGAATATTTGGTTGCTTCGCCATGATATAATGTGTGGATACATGTTAGGACTTTTGGTATTGTTGACATTACTTATTATAACCAATGATTTTTTGGGTTAAGTTTGTGTTTGTGTGTGAGTTCTTACGTGGGTCTTAGAGTCATATGTTGTTGAACATACTCTCATAACTTAAAACACTTGTACTAGGTTACGATTAGCGAGACAAATGCATTCATTTGGTTTTGAGAAAACTCTATTACATGTGACACCAGGTTTTAGATTGAAAACACGGACATAATTACATACTGGTTTTGAAAACACTAAACGTTTTCCTATACTTGTTACCTGGATTGAAAACATAATACGTTTTGAAGTATTGGTTATGTAACCTGCTGAAACGGAAAAAACGAGCTGAACTGCTGATTATTTATTGCTGAATTGCTGCATAACTGGTCAAAATGCGTTGAAACGATCTGTTAAGTGCTGAAACGAGCTCTTAAGTGCTGAAACGGACTGAAAAATCGCTGAAACGGGCTGTTTAACATCCTGTTTGCTGTAAAAAACGAGCTGTTAAGTGCAGAAACGAACTGAAAACTCGCTGAAACGAGCTGTTTAACAGGTTGTTTGCTGTTAAAACGAGCTGTTAAGTGTTGAAACGATCCGAAAAATTGCTAAAACGATCCAAAACGAGTGTTCGCACTCGACGAGTTGGGTTTCGGTTTAGGCTCATTTCTCAGTTTTTTTTGCTAACGTTGACTCGGGAGAAAACGTTTTAGTTTTTTTTTTTTTTTTTTTTTACTTTTTTCGTTTTTAACTTATAACTTTTTTTATTAATTTTTTTGAATTTTTTATAAGGTGTTTTTAGTTAAGATTAAAAACCTTCAAAAATATATTCAAAAATAATAATAAAAAAATCATAAGTCAAAATATAAATATAAACGGAAAAAGTAAAAAAAACTTAATCATTTCTTCCGTTGTCCTTGTTAAAAAAAACGACCCGAAACCCGTTTTGACCCGTTCCGACCTTAACTCATTTTGACCCGGAGCCGTTATGACCCGAACCATTTGACCCTGACCCGTTCCGACCCTAACCATAACAACCCTTTTTTTAATTGACCCGCTCCGACCCTGACCCATTCCGACCCTAACCCGTTCCGACCCATAACCTATTTCGACCCAACCCAACCCATTTGCCACCCCTATGTTTAATGTATATCGACGGGTTAGACGAGTTGTACCTCTTAAGACACAATTTAAAAAAATATTCAAAAATAATAACAAAAAAATCATATGTCAAAATATAAAAAACGGAAAAGGTAAAACTAAAACATTTCCTCCATTGTCCATGTTAAAAAAAACGACTTCTATATATATGTAGAAGAATTTCATTTTATTTTAATGATATTTTTGTATCGTTTTATATATATATTCTCCATTATTAAACTTATTTTGCAAATTTCACTAAATGTGAATTGCAATCAAATTCATGTGATTATAATTCATTTGGTCACATTTTAAATTATCATATATCACTAAAAGGTTACATTTGGGTGATTATAAACTATATATAGTCACATTTTACTAAATAATTTGTGTCTAAGATATATATATATATATATGGTCACATTCATTAAAGATAATGTTACTAAAGGGTATATTTTGGTAATTTTGTGTTAACAATTGTGAGATAACTAACTACATATAATCACTGCCTAAATAAATATTTGTGTCTACATCCCATAAACAGTCACAATCTTTAGAAAAGATTGTGACTACAAGTATGTTATAGGGTCACGTAACTACGTAATATATGTCACTAAAGGGAAATGTAACAACAAATATTCAAAGATAGTGTCACTGAAGGATACACAACAGTGACACTAAATAAGAGATGTCACTAGAAGGTATGTAAAGTCACAACTTAGATTAACAATTGTGTGATAACTAACTACATATAGTCACACTGTTCAAAATTATTTGTCACTAAAATACATAAAAACTCACATTTATTTAATAATAGTGTGACAAAAGTGTGTTAGGGCCATGTAACTATGTAATATATGTCACTAAATGGAAATGTAACAAGAAACTTTCAAAGTTAGTGTGACTAAAGGATACAATAGTGACACTTAAAATAAGACAAGATAATATTAAACGTTTTAGGTCAAATTTCCATTTATGTTATGTCACTAGAAAGTATGTAATAGTCACAACCTAGATTTACAATATGTAATAGTCACAACTTAGATTTACAACTTGGTTTATAATTGTGATCAAATACCAACCAATAGTCACACTCAAAAACGATTTGTGTCTCTAAAACCTAAACAAGAGTTACACTGAACATAGTGAAATGTGGCAGTTGTTAATATATTTCCACTAACCAAAAAAACATGTGTCACTGAAAATGCTTTATATTGACATTATTTGATAAAATTGAAACAAAAATCACTAGTCTATAGTGACACCTCTACTCTACGGTGACTGATTTTTATATGCTACAGTGACATTTTTTTGTGTGTCACCAAACAACATCTACAATGGCACGACCTTTAGTGACATATTTAGGGGAAAAAAATCGTCACTAACTACCAACAGTGAAGATTTTTGTGTGTCACTGAAGCCCGATTTTGTACTAGCGACAAAAAGGGCTTTTTAGTACGCAAAAAAAGCGTCCTAAAATACTATTTTATAGGGAATTTCATTTAATAGAACCAACGAGAAAAGCGTTTTTTGTAAAGAGGTCGTAATAAGTCTCGGAAGTCAAAAAGCGTCCTGATATCCCAAATAAGATTATGAAACCAATTTTATGGTCGCATAATATATCCATTAACAACCCAAAAAACGTCCCAATAAAAACATATTAGGACACTTTTACGTAGAGATGATCAAATAAACCGGTTCCTGGAACCGAACCGGTGGACCCGAACAGGAACCGAACCGGTTCCTACCCGTTTTTTGTAGGAACCGGATCCTATCTGATTCAACCCGATGATCCGTGACCGGTTCTTGCATTTCTGAGTGGGGGCGGGTAGGAACCGGAACCGGTTCCTAACCGGTTCTCGCCGTTGGATCGAGTATAGCCGTTGGAAATCGTTTTTTGGCCGTTTTTTGACCGTTGGGGTCAAAAATAGCCGTTTTTTGGCTCCCCCAAGCACCCCACTACTAGTAGTATAAATAGGTATTTGGTGTCATGGGTTCATCACAACACTCAAAACGCAAACCCGAACGCAAAAAAATACAAAAAAACGCTATTACAACGTTTTGAGTTCTCTAATCTCTTGTTTTCTCTTCTTCTATATTCATATTTGTTGTTATGGCTGCCTCACAATCATCGGTTGGTCAAGGTTCCAACGCCGAACCAAGTTTCGTTCGTATTGTACCTCATAATCGTAATCAAGAGATTTGGTGCAATTGGGATTTGGTTGAATTGAGTGACCATTCATTGAAGGCTCGGTGCAAGTTTTGTGGGGTTTATTTAAACCCACTTTCGAATTCAAATTTGAAGAAACACATCGAAAAACCGTATTGCAAGGCGTTGAAAAAGAACGTCGATTCGCAACAAACGCAAATGGATAGTGAAGGCGGAATATTTACATACCAAATTGATCGAGTTTAAGATCGTATGGCGAAGTTTGTGATTCAAGAAGCTTTGTCGTTTAGCCACTTCGACAACCCTCGCTTAACCGCCATGATTCGAGATACGCTTCAACCACAATACACTCACGTAAGTCGTCATACTCTTAAACGTTATTGTTTAAAATTGTGGAAGAAGGCCAAAGAGGTGCTAATTGCATATTTTGAAAATATAAATACGGGAATAAACTTAACTAGTGATGTTTGGTCGGCTCCACATGGTCTACCCGAATCTTATCTTTGTGTCACCGCTCATTGGGTAGACCCGTCATCGTGGGAAATGATGAAACGCACCATTGCTTTCGAACTCTTTGAGTATCCACATACGGGAGATAATTTGTTTGAAATTTTAGATTATGTTATAAAAAATTATAAACTAGAAAATAAAATATTTTCAAAGGCATTTGATAACGCGTCGAATAATACATCGGCGGTTGATAAATTAAAATTAAAATATAAGCCGATTTCCAATGGTGTATTTTTTCACTCAAGGTGTGTTGCACATATCATTAATTTAATCGTGCAAGACGGACTTGCTTCGGATGAGGTTACATCGGTTATAAACGATTTTAGACTAATGATACATGAAGTTTTTAAGAAAAGTAAAAAAAGACAAATGGAATATAGAAAATTTTGTAAAGATACGGGAAGAAAAGCTTTGGGAGCTGATTGGGATGTACCTCATCGATGGAATTCCACTTGCATAATGTTTCAAAGTGCTTTGGAACAAAGAGAAACTTTACAAATGTTTCATTCTAGTCTTGCCGAGAATGATTTGGCAATCCCCTTTTCAAATGAGAAATGGGAAATTATCAATGACTTATCGACTTTTCTTGAAGTTTTTAAAACATCAACTACGAAACTATCGGGAACGTATTATCCGACAAGTCCCTTGGTTTTTTCGGAGTTATTTTTAATGGTTAACAATCTTAAAGAATTTGAAAATAAAAGTCCAATGTTTTCAAACATCATATTACCAATGAAGTTTAAATTAAAAAAATACTTTCTTGAATTGCCACCGGTTTTTACTTGCGCCGCCGCTTTAAACCCAATGTTAAATGTTACGGGGGTTGAATGTGTGATAGACGAAATTTTTTCAGCCTTAGATATGCATGAAGTTGACCCAAACTTTTCAATAGAGGCAAAAAATTATTTTAACTTGAATTTTAAATTTATGTATGACTTTTATTTAAATAAATATGGGTCAAACATACACATGCCTATGCCGGGGGGGTCTTCATCAAGTTCAAGTGCTACTAGAGTACGAGATCCCATGATTAGCCTTATGAACACCGTTCGCAATGTAACGGCTAAAAAACAAAGGGGTAACACCCCTTCAAGTGAACTAGGAAGGTATAGTGCAAATGATTACTCTACCGGTTTATCCAAAGAGGAATATGGCACTTTTGATGTTTTGGCTTGGTGGAAGGTAAAGGAAACTGAGTTTCCGATTCTTGCCACCATGGCCCGTGATTTAGTAACCGTCAAAGCTTCTACGGTAGCTTCGGAATCCGCTTTTTCTCTTAGTGGCAGGGTAATATCGGTGAGAAGAACAAGACTAAATTCGGAGTCGGTGGAGAAGTGCATTTGCTTAAAGGATCACTTGGACTCAATCGATCGTATTCAACACGTAACCACTCTCGAAGATGAAACACCACTTGATGTTCGAGTGCACGACGAACAAGAAGGCATTTCTACAAGTAATTCCGAGGAAGAAGTCGCCGCTCAATAATTACGACGAACAAGAAGGCTTTTCTAGAAATAATATGTCACAACTTTATATTTATAAGTTTAATGTTTTGTTAGTTTGTTTTTGAAGATTTTAAAACATGAAACCTTTTTTTTTTAACTTCTTAAAGTAAATAAAATGAATTTTATGTTAATTGTTTTTTTTATTTTTCATGTTATACAAATACGAATCGTAGTTTAGAATCCAAATCGCAAACGAAAAACGAAAAAAAAAAAAAAAATTTACACTGTAACCGGTTGGAGTACAGGAACCGGTTTAGGAACCGGTAAGAACCGGTTAGATATGTTAGGGGTCCGAGGGTGGGAGAACCGGTTCGGTTCCCTAACCGGTTCGAGCCTGGAACCGGTTTAAAATGGAGTTTTGAATATAGGAACCGGTTTCCTAGTCCCAAACCGTTTTGAACATCTCTACTTTTACGATGTTTTGACATGTGCTTACCTAATTGTAAACTTTTGATGCACATACATGCATGCTTAAAAATTAATTTATAGAACCCTGATGATGGAACATTATAATACCAAGAAAATGGTCCTAATATCCCAAATGAGATTAGAAAACTAAATTTTATGGTCGCATATATATCTCTATGAACAACTTAAACGTCCTAAAAAACATATTAATGACACTTTTACAATGTTCTAACATTTAGGACAAAAATTAGAAGTCCTAACAAATCATATTATACAACCAGATTTTAAATGTCCACACACACAATTTTACTATACGGTTATGGACATCTAAATGTTGAAAGAAATAAAACTTCATTATAACAAAAAAAAAAAAAACATAAATAAGTTATAGCATTATCCAACATAAACTCTTGTAACATTAAACAAAAAAAAATTAAAAGCAATAAAAGAAACCGGCATCATAAAATCCCGATTCATCATGCTTACGTCCTCAATTCTCACGAACTACCTAGAAGTAAACCATCCATGTATAAGCATTAGGTTCCATGTTTTTAAAATTATTTGTATCACAAGTTTAACAAATAGATACCGAGATGAATGGACAAGGCCATGCGATGGATGCACCAGTACAATCTTGAATTTTGGAAAATAACCCTTATGGTCTCACAAACTTTTCATCTAATTTATTGGTACTTGAACATTTACCTCACACCATTTTGGTCCAATCTCTGTACCACCAACTAGCTTATTCGGGTCCAAGCTCTGCCCCCATCCTCTTGCTACAGGCTCAGTAGGGTTTAAAATACTTTTGAGGAAAACTTCATCTCCGAACTAGATTTTAGTTTTCAACAAACAGTGATATATCAAACTCGAGTCATTATAGTGCAAAACTCATTTCACAAAAAAAAAGGTGTTACACTAGCAGGCTAACATTCCATAGAAAAAATAATATGAAAAAAGCATCAATAGACATTCTGCAATATGAAAAACATGTATCAGTACCAAGTGATGAGTTCTTGTGAACTTGCAGGTCCTGCACCATGAAAAATTATAAGGTAATCACATATAAAATGTGAATATAAGTTGTATCATACCAGCCTCACGAATATAAATAATGAACTTTCTAAGGCTAACAGAAGCATCGTGTGTGACTGTCATCATGAATGTTTTTTTGGTAATCACATATAACCTGAATGTTTTTTGGAGAACGATTTCTTTATCTCATCTTCTTCTCTCTTCTTCTCCGATTTCAAACCCTAATTCTTCCTAAATCAAACCTCCGATTTCGATCTCTACCTGCCTTCGGTGTTCAAACGTGTACGGAAGCTCACCTGATTCTGCGTTCTGCTGCCGTCGCTACTCCCTAACCACCGCAAGCACCACCGCAACCATCTTGAGCCGCCGGTGCTGTCATTTGCTACTGCCACCGACTGCTGGTTGTTTTTCCGACTCGCCGCCGCCATTTTCGACGAGCTGCAGCCACCGGAATTCATCTTTTGCTGCTACCACTGGTGTGTGCTGCCACTCCTGTCCGCCGATCTCACAGCTTGCCGGATCTGCTGTCGCGCCGCCAGCGTCACCACCCACGGCCGCCGTAAAAGTAGCCGGAATTGTTGGTTCACCTTGTTGTGTTGTCCCGGTATACTCGTTCCTTTCTCACTATTATTATTATTAGTATTATTATTATTATTATCATTAGAACATACGTGATCCGGATCTTTGGAGTTTATTTTCATTTTAAGATCTCTTGACTATTATTATTATTGCTACACACTATTATTATTATTATTAGTTTTTGTTACTATTATTATTATTATTATTATTATTATTATTATTATTATTATTGATTTGGTGTTCTATTGCTTGTGTTTGTGTGATTAGTTGCAACCATAGAGCGTAGGAACCATGACTATTACTTGAGACCATGTCCTGAAACGAGGGGTGTAGGAAAGAGTAAAGATAGGGAGCGTATATTGCGTTTGGCTTCTTGAAATGTAGGAACATTAAATGGTAAGTTGCTAGAATTGGTAGATGTGCTTAAAAGACGTAGGGTTCAGATAGCATGCCTCCAAGAGACTAAGTGGAAAGGACATAGAGGGGCTGAGTGTAATGGGTATAAGTTGTGGTACTCGGGGTCTGATGGAGCTAGGAATGGAGTGGGGTTTCTAGTGGCTAAGGAAATACACACTAGTGTGGTGGAGGTGATAAGACATAATGACAGGATTATGGTGTTGAAATTAGTACTAGGAGAGGAAGTAGTGGCAGTAGTCTCCGCCTATGCGCCTCATGTAGGCCTAGGGGATCAGGAAAAGAGAGAATTTTGGGATTGCCTAGACGCAGTGGTAGGGGGGCATACCTAGGGGGGAGAGGATTTGCATAGGAGGAGATTTTTATGGACACATTGGTAAGGCTAACGATGGTTTTCAAGCCGTTCATGGAGGTTTCGGTTTTGGTGATAGGAATGAGACCGGAACAGATCTTTTAGAGTTTGCGGTGGCACATGACCTAGGTATTATAAATTCTTATTTTAGGAAACAAGATTCTCATTTAATCACTTTTAGCAGTGGCGGACGCGACACGCAAATTGACTACCTTTTGATGAGGCAAGGAGACCGACGTTGGTGGAAGGACTGCAAAGTCATATCTGGGGAGGTAGTTGTGACTCAACATCGACTACTAGTGACAGATATAGCCTTCAGAAATAAGCTGACTGTTCGAGAGAAGAAAGGTACACCGAGAATTCGATGGGGAAATTTGAAGGACGAAAATCTCCTACTATTTAAGGATAAACTCATGCTGCATACGCGGGCTCGACTAAATGGGGACTCAACTCATATATGGGAAGCTATGGAGACAAAGATCATCCAAGTAGCAAAGGAGACTCTCGGGGTCACAACAGGAAAGACAAGTGGGCATAAGGAGGCTTGGTGGTGGAATGACGCGGTGCAAGACAAGATAAGGGACAAACAAGGATGTTTTAGGGAGCTAATGAGGTGCACGAATGAGAAGGAGCGAGGGGAATTGAGGGACAACTACAAAACGGCCAAGATAGAGGCGAAGAAGGCAGTGGCGGAAGCAAAGAAGGCGGCCTTTAAACGGATGTATGAAAGTCTAGAAACAAAAGAGGGGGAACATGCTATGTTTAAGATTGCCAAAGCCAGGGAGCGTAGAAGGCAAGATCTAGGACCGGTGAAGTTCATAAAGGATACAGATGGGCATGTACTGGTCAAGGAGCAGGACATCAAGCTAAGATGGCAAACCTACTTCCACAATCTTTTTAACAATGGGAGAGCTTTCCAAGAAGAACATGACAACACAAACTTTCAACGACAACAATCGAATAACTGCTACTGCCGACGGATCACACGAGAAGAGGTGAAGGATGCACTTAGGAGGATGGGAAGGTCTAATGCGGTTGGCCCAGACAACATACCCATCGAGGTGTGGAAGTGTCTGGGGGAGGAAGGAGTCATGTGGTTAACTACTCTGTTCAATAGTATTCTCAAATCAGGTAAGATGCCAGACCAGTGGAGGAGCAGCGTTGTAGTTCCTATCTATAATAACAAAGGAGACGCCCAATGTTGTGGTAACTACCGAGGAATCAAACTACTAAGTCATACTATGAAGCTATGGGAAAGAGTGATTGAGGGTAGACTTAGACGAGAAACTCAGGTTACGGTCAACCAATTTGGCTTCATGCCGGGCCGTTCCACCACAGAGGCAATACACCTTATAAGAAGATTAATGGAAAAGTATAGGGAGAAGAAGCGTGATCTACATATGGTGTTTATTGACCTAGAAAAGGCCTACGACAGTGTGCCACGACAGGTGCTCTGGGAGTGCTTGGAGGGTAGAAGAGTGCCCAGGAAATACATAGAGATAATTATGGATATGTATACCAGGAGTGAAACAAGTGTCCGTGCGCCAGTGGGGGATACGGATTTCTTTCCTGTAGAGGTAGGTCTTCACCAGGGGTCAGCGTTGAGCCCGTTTCTTTTTGCAGTAGTCTTGGATGAGTTGTCAAAGTCGATTCATGGGACTCTCCCGTGGTGCATGATGTTCGCAGACGATATTGTGTTACTTGCTGAGAAAAAACAAGATCTAAACATGAGGCTTGAGGAGTGGCGAACAACCTTAGAGACAAAAGGTTTAAAGATTAGCCGATCTAAGACGGAGTACCTCCACTGTGATTTTGGTGGGATAAACGACAATGAAGACGCACAGATCACAATTGAAGGTCAGGTGGTCCCGCAGGTAACGAAGTTCAAGTATTTAGGATCATTTGTACAGAGCGATGGGGAATTAGACAGTGATGTGACCCACCGAGTTCAGGTAGGATGGTGTAGATGGAAAGCAGCCACAGGTATATTGTGCGACAAGAATTTCCCGACTAAACTAAAGGGAAAATTCTATAGGGTGGCAGTTAGACCTGCAATGCTATATGGAACAGATTGTTGGACCATCAAGAAGGCACAAGTGCGGAAGATAGATGTAGCAGAAATGAGAATGCTACGTTGGATGTGTGGGCACACAAGGCTAGACCGAATAAGAAACGTTGAGTTTCGCGAGAGATTAGGGGTGGCGAACATAGCAGACAAGATAAGAGAGTGGAGATTGAGATGGTTTGGACATGTAAAGAGAAGACAGACGACGAATCCTGTTAGATCCGTAGAAAACATTACTATAGAGGAGAGGAGGGGTAGAGGACGACCGAAATTGACTTGGGATGAGAGGATTAGGCATGATTTGATAGACCTAAACCTCTCCAAGGACATGGTTGAGGATAGGAATTCGTGGATAAGTAGAATTAAAGTTAAGGATTTTTAGAGAGAATTGAATACCTTAGGGCTTAGAATTAACTTATTTAGGTCACATACCATAATGGTATTTCTTTTACATATATTATTATTATTATTATAATTATTATTAGCTTTTATATAGCTGTTAAACTGTGATCTTATTATTAATATTATTATAATTAGTAGTAGTTTTTATATAACTGTTAAACTTTGATTTCCTTTATTTTGCTTCATACACATGTACTTAGAGCCGAGAGTCTCTCTGGAAGCCACCTCTTTATTCCTTTGGATAGAGGTACGGTGTGCCTACATCCCACCCTCCCCAGACCCTACTTATAGCTTTGCTGTCGATGGGATTTTACTGGATATGATTGATTGATTGATATATGTATTTGTCAACGATGTAGCATGATTGCACGTTCACAATTGAGTCGAAATGGGTTGGATTTTGCAGAAACTATGTCTCTATAGTGCCCACCAGTGGAGATGTCTTATGCTAGTAGCTATTTACTTCATAAAATGCTTGAAATTAATATGTATAAAATGTGATATATATATATATATATTATGGTGATAAGACTTATGTGTGAATCAACAAAAAGGTAGCAGAGAAAGGAATACATTTCTGTATGACTCGTATATTAACAGAATAATATCGTTGTATATGAGGGTTAATAAGAAAACCAAAGAAATGAAACAAATACCTAACAACAAACTTTACGGCAACAAATATAAGACGATGGACAGAAGAAATATACTACACTAACTCAAAAGGTAAACTACTACACATATACCATTATTATTACTTACTGAATAAAGAAAGACAGAAATATGTGTAACCGAAACTAAGCAACTGATCTCAACAGTGAGATAAAAGCAAGAGGCAATAAAAGGTATCCAAAAAAAATAGTTAACCTCAACATTACATAAGCATATATTTTAGAACCTAGAGAATAGTAATGACAGCTACATGAGTACAAAGGCATTTCATCAAAACACACCAAACAACAAAGGTTAAAAAAATCCCATAACATCTAGAAAAAATAAAATAATGCATGCATATTAAGGCATTAAAAAAACCTTTTCTAACAAATAACAAAAATACTTCAACCTTTCACATCAAAATAAAAATGTTAATATTCACATCTTTGTGAGTGAGACTATGTGTATGTGTCACATATACTTGCAACAACTTCTACCTCAGTCACAGGTAACATTCCCTACATTTGCAAGCCTGAATATTTGTAGAATAGCTTATTTGGAGAATAGCTCATTTGATAACTACTGTGTTTCCGTAATCCAAATAAACATTTTTTTCATACACATAAAACATCATACTGTATCTACAATCTACATATATGAAGGAAATAAATTACTGGATTAAATAATATAAATCAAACCTTGAGGTTTGAAGAAGCTGCAAATGGATATCATATGCCCAAATTTCCCTGCAAGTAAAATACTAAAGCTTAATCACTTGCCAGCATACAAGTAACAAGACAAATAAAAATTCTTAGAAACCTGTCAACTTAAGCATGTAATACACAAGGTTAATCATTTATGTTGCATATGCGAGTTCAAAAAAAACCAATCAGACATCATTTAATTTTCATCAAAAGTCGACTATTTGGGACAAACCTCACTTAAAGCATCAAAAATTCACTTTCTTTATTGAAGCTATCTAGTACAGACTACAAAAGGAAAACAAATGGCATTTCGATACGTGTATTGAATAGTTACTAGATTACTGTCTAATAGTAAATATATCAACTTCTTCAATATTATTTGCTTTTGGATTTGATTGTAGAATAAAGCCCCCAAGATTTTTCTTACATGCTTATTGAATATAAAAATAGCTCGCCACTACGTCAAACAAGTCATTTTGGTTGAAGTGTTTCATCGAACACCTGGTGTGCATCTTCAGACCTAATATTTGCACATGCATAAACATGATACAACAACCAAAAATATAACCATATTGCAAGCATAGACACACATATGCATACAAAAGCCTAATACATGTGTTGAAGTTAATTCAAAATAGTAGTTGCTTTAGATTAGGTCTGGGTGCTTTGCAAAAATTGTTAGTGGGAAAAAAAGTAAACGGGTCTTCAGGATTAATCTAAATAGACTTAGGTTGTTATTGTTAGTCCTTAATAGCAATCACAGTGCCCAAGCGACGTCTGGTGGTGCATTGTTTATTCGTCGGATTTCACCAAAAACATATCAAAGTTCTGGCAGATGGATAGATGTTTGAGAGCATCTAGTTTTAGGGAAAAGAAAGTTTAGAATTGCGGAAAATGATAAGAAGGAAATTATTCTATTTTTCAATTTAATAAACCATAGATGTCTTAAGGGACCATAATGAGCCTTAGTAGTAATGCTAATTCTTAATGTAGCATGAAAGATTTTATTATGTCATATTGGATCTTAAGAGGTAGTATTAGCTTGTAGTGAATCCCCGTAGACTAGAGTTGTATAAAATAAAATGTTTGGACTGGTTCACTACAGCCTGAACCGAACCGGTTTGACAAAAACCAGATTTCAACCAAACCGACCTGAATCGGTTCCTCTTTTGGATAGGTCAGAGACGCCCTCGGCCGACACCTCACTAGGCCCGAAATTTTAAAAAATATATACTTATATGTATTTTTATGAAAAACAATATGTATATTTAATGTTTAAATTAAATTACATAACAACTGACTTGGTTTGGTGACATATTGGTATGACTCCCAACCAAAAGGTTGTGAGTTCTAGTTTCATTTGAGACATGTTTAATTATACAAAAGTTTTTTTTAACCCAAATTATAATCAAGTATGCAAAAGTCTTTTTAACCCAAATTATAATCAAGTAAGCATTTTTAAAAATTAATTGTTTAAACCCAACAAAATACTCATTTTACTTATGGCCCAAAATATTTTTCTCCTTCGACCCAAAATATTTTTCTTCCTCTCAGAGCCGGTCCTGGGATAGGTACTAATCATTTGTAATGTGTCAGATAAAAGGCTAGTTTTTTTTCGTAACTAATGTATCTGATAGACTAGTTAGTGGTTTTGATTGATCAATAATCACTTCGATTCAACTCAATTGACGAACTACGTCCATTATTGAGCATAAGTGACTACGTCCAATTCGATTCATTTATAGTGTTTTTATATGATCAAAATTATTTTTCAAACTTTATGAAATCATATTCATTTTATTTTCTTGATCTCTCAATATATTTTATTAATTACGTTTAAGTAACTTTTAATACTTATTTTATCATTTTGTTTGCTACATGCTAAATTGAATTAATTTTTGAATCCTTATTTTGTCAGGTTTTATACGGTCTTTTCTACCAATTATATTAAATTGTTTTATAAATATTTATTTACTCGGTTTTGCTACAAATTTGGCCACCGACTTTTTAAAACCAACTTTTATATATTTAACTACGGATTTTTTAAGCTAGTTATTCAAATAACCTTTTCATGATTTTGCTACGAATTTAATCAAATAATTATATAACTATTTATTTTGATGTTTTTGCTACGGATTTTGTTACCGATTTTATGATTATATTTTTCTTAAATTTGTTTTCTCTATTCTGTGGCGGATTTTGCTACGGAATAGCCGTAGCTAAAGCGGAGCAACATGCCTCTGTAGCTAATACGTAGCTAATTCATAGAAAATATTGCTACCGATTATTTCCGTAGCACAAAATGTGTAGCAAATACCTGTTTTTATATTAGTGCAAGAAAATATGACAGTAAATACTTTAATTTTAGTGATACAAATACTAAATGTCACTAAAAGTGTGTGTCAAACAATTATGTCATACATAAAGTGCCATTAAAACCTAAATTTCAGAGCACAAATGTTAAATGCCACTAAAAGTGTTTCTCGTGCAAATGTATCATGCTCAAAGAGCCATTAAAACCTAAAATAGTGGCACAAAATCTAAATGACATTAAAAACGTGTGTCACTAAATGACATTTTATTTGTAGTGAAAGGTTAAAGTTATAAAACTCAAGTGTCAAGAGTCGTGTCAAGTTATGTTATAATAAAACTCTAGCGAATAAGCGTCTTATAAAATTTATGACTCAAATATCAAATGTCCTATTAAGGTGTATTATAATAACACCACAATGATTAAGCGTCTTATAAAGGTTAAAGTGATAAGACCATAGTGTAAAATGTCATATTATGTTATGTTCTTATATGGCATCGACTAGAAAGGGTCCTATAACACCGAACATTTATGACTTAACTAAAAATGTCCTATTAACTTATGTTATAATAAGACCTCCAGTGATCAAGAGTCCTATTACATTACTACATAATGAGACACCAACAGCTACATGTCTTATAGGTTACTTTATTAGGATTTAGATTTTAAGTGTCTTATTAAGTTTTATGATAATACGACCCCAAAGAATCATCCATCATATTAAATAACTTTTTAGGACACCAGTTTTGTGGCGTACATTGTAAAAGGACCCCCAAATGTTCATTTGTCCTATTAAATAGATTTTAGGAACCTATTTTACTAGCGTCCCACACAAAAGGTCCTAAAAAACCCTTTTTATTGTAGTGGGCCAACTTGAGATCATTGAAATGGTGATATCTTTTTTTTATTATCTAATAAATCATATAATGAAAGTAAATTATCTTTCCATTCATTTCAAAATTTTCATGATCCCTTCCCGAACCAAACAAGAATCCGAATAGATCGATTATGTCATATCCAAACTAAATTCAATCAAATCCATTTCATGAATAAAATGTGACCACTTATCCAACCAACAAAAATACTTATTACAAATAAAATATCGTTGTTACTTGGAACACAAATCTCTCGTTATGTATTCCGAGACCATAGATTCTATTGTTGTAGTACACTACCACCACATCACTGCCTGCTCTTATGTGGTCATTTGTAGTTTAAGTTTTCTGAGATCACAAATCCCGATGTATTTAACTTATCTTAGACAAGGATATGGTGGTTTTGGAATAAGAAGTTGTAGGAAATTATCCATAATTATGAGATACATATGAACAAGTGTGGTAAAAACTATGCAAATGTGTTCTATTTGTAGCTAAGATTTAGCAAGGTTTCAACTAACTCGTTTAAACTTTTAATTAAATGTATAAATAGGAGAGTTGGTAGATGACCCACCTAACTCATTTATTATATGACATCTTATACACATAAAGTAACAACTATATGTGTGTATAATTTTTGTTTGTTGAGCATTTGTATGTTTGTGGTACGCATTATTTCATGTATGTATGTATGTATGATGGGGGAACATTTTAGTTATTTACATTTTGTGTTTTTTATTTATATTTTGAGTTATTATTTTTCTAATAGTTTTTCTTATTATTTCTTTGAGGGGTTTTTGAAACCTTTTGTATTTTAACCTTCACTTGGGTCAAGATGGGTTAACTTTACCCCTTTTGACCCATACCCATCCTAACCCTCTATTTTAAAAAATCCATCCTCACCCATACCCATCTTGACCCACACTCATTCTAACCCATCACCAAATCCAACCCAACCCACTCACATTGCCAGCTCTATGTAGTATGTATGTATGTATGTATGTATGTATGTATGTGTGTATGTGTGTGTATGTATGTATGTATGTATGCATGTATGTGTGTATGTATGTATTCGTGCATGTATGTATGTATGTATGTATGCATGTACGTACGTACGTACATACGTATGTATGTATGTATGTATATATGTATGTACATGTACAATAGTTTGTAAATAAACCAGTGTTATTGGTGACAAGAAAGAACGGTTACCCACTGTATTGGTTACTTTATAGAACGGTCTTACGGACCTTCCTACAGTTAAACAACGGGTTCTAATGTATAACCGTTGTAAATTCATTACATTTCACTAGTTTTTTCCCACGTTTTGTGAAACTGAAGCGTCAATTCATCTACAATAAATTCTTGATACAACTTCACACAAATTAGAACCCTAACCCCCCCCCCCTTTCTAGACAATCGCTTACGATGGCTCTCGACACACTTTTCCGTTAACTCGGAATTCGCAGATGAGAAATAAAGACAAGGGAAACTTCGAAGACTTCAAAATTATAACTAAATAGCGTAGACGGAGTCCCATATCCTATGCCTTAATGTATATCGACGATGGATACAATAATTTTGGGATTCTACTCTTATTCAGCCCAATACAATAAATGGGCATCTAGAACGAGACATTCATAATGTGGTAAATGGGTCAGAAATTGTTGTCGGTCATGCAAGAAATTGGTGCTACTCTACGAATAAATGTTGCTCAAGCCAGAGAGTTCTTCTATCAAGATGACATGCACTAGACTCTTTAGGAGATGGGGTATAGAAAAACATTTCGCCATAACAAAGTGAACAAAAAACACCTCGATGAAGATTGACAATTTTTGTAAACACGACTTTGTTTGTGTTTTTCACACAAGGGCAGTGAATGGATGTTTGTGTCACAAGAAATGCAACAAATAGTTCATGCTATTTCGAAACAACCTAAAACTAATCCAAGCATTTGCTATGAGATATGTGTGATAACATTGAATAGAAACGACGGACACTTCTATATCCCAGATTCATTATGAGAATCATTATGTCACAAGTGTCATGGCTAGGGTTGCCAGATAATCATGGACGAATTGAAATGATTAATCAAGATCAAGATTTTCTTCCAGGTGCTCGTCTTATTAAACATGTGTTAGGATTAGATACACATTTCTCCATCACTCTACTGGAAATGTTAGAAGATTTGCACTAACATTATTTGTCTACTCCCTATCTTGTTTTATTGTAAATATTTTACCTTTATTAATATTATAATTAGTTATAATTATGTCAGTTTTATTATATTATTTATATGTGTTGTTAGATACTTAGTAATCGTTACAATATCAATGAATAAACAATATCAGATACAATACTTGTGAGACCAATTGACTAAAGTCAAACACAAACAATGTTCAATGTGTTTACTTTATTATTTGGCCATATACAACATAATAATTCAGCATATATAAACAATATTTCTAACACTAACAAAACTAATATAATGGTATAAAGGATTTAGTGCAACAAGAATTTCTAAAAAAAAATAGTATTTGGAATTTCGCGCGGGTATGTGTTTAACTAAAGTCAAACACAAACAATGTTCAATATGTTTACTTTATTATTTGGCCATATACAACATAATAATTCAACATATATAAACAATATTTCTAACACTAACAAAACTAATACAATGGTATAAAGGATTTAGTGCAACAAGAATTTCTAAAAAAAAATAGTATTTGGAATTTCGCGCGGGTATGTGTTTATCTACGTGATTCCACCAATGCATATCACCTCATTTTGAATTTAGTATTCATCCGTGATGCAGATAATATGATCAACGATTTGTTTTCGATGAAAATTTTGGCATTATCATTACTTACATTACGATATGAATCTCCAACTTTGAGTAACACTTTGGTATCTCGGGTATGCGTTTATCAACACGCTTACATCGATGCATACCTTAGTTGGATATGATTCTCCAACTTTAAATAGCATTTTGGGATCTCGGGTACGCGTTTAACAACACGATTACACCAATATCCTGTTTAGCATTTCAATGGCCATACGATCATCAGTCTTAGAAGGCACTGGGCTAAGGTAAAGCGATTTCAAAAGCTTAGCCAAATACCCCCTGAAGTCAAACTTCCGTACACCATTGAAAGCATAAAACCCCATATCTACTAAGGATATAGGAAAACTTGACAGGCCAACACATTGGATCCACACATCTAGTGTGTATAGCCTTCCATTTCTTGTTTCTTGGAATCGATCTAAAAATCGAAACTTACTAGGTCGTTCAAAAGATATTATATTTATGAGACCACCAATTCCAACAAAAGTTCAAGAACCTACAGTGAGGTGTATTTGGAAGAGGATTTAGCATAATGCTATACATAATGTGGTGAAGGGATCACTTTGTAGGATGAAATATTGGAGAATTTCGAAAACCACCGGGTAGATTGGAGAAGTATGTTAGCAAGTTGAAATTTGCAAAGTGATCAATCTTCTATTTATTTATTGATATGATATTATGGTTGCACCTAACTCATTTAATCAATACTATTTCTTATTAGTTGACAGATGGACAACCTACCTTATTAAAAACCATTTATTATAAATGTGTTTCTCTTCTAAATTTAAATCACTAATATAAATACATTTTCTTTCAACTTATAAATGTGCTACAATTTTAAACTTATATAACGGTTTACATTATAACTGGTGTAAAATTAATATTAATCGAAATACTTATTGTTTAAAAAAGAAAATGTTTAGTACTTATAACAGTTTAGTATTATAATCTTTGTTATCTACAAAAATGTTTTTAAGTTTTTAAAACGGGTCTTTGTAGAAACCGTTACGAGTAACGAATTTACTAACGGAGTCTAACGTGAAAATGTTAAATGTTTTTAAACAATGCTTAAAAACCCGTAGTTAAAAGTGTTGTCTATAAAACAACGCTAGTTTCCTCATTATTTACAGCGGGTTGGGAAATTGTTCAAATAAAATGGTGCTCTGCATTATATTCGATGGTTGGACCTTACACCGTTGTAAATCATTTTATAGACGGTGATAAAAGACGTTTTTGTAGTGATCACCATTTTCTCTAATAGTTTACAACCAAATCAAATAAAAATTTGCTTGACATCGTTTGTCCCCTTTGTAAAATTAATAAGTAAACAATTTATCTCAATAGCACTTTCCAATGATTCCTCGTGATGACGACCTTACTTATCCGTACTAGTTATATGTATTTAACTCTTGCAAATACTTGTGTTTTACTAGAGCATGACATTATCAAAGTGGGAAGCGAGAGAGATGTGGGAACCCGATTCGTATCAATCCAATAACTATAACTACAACAGATGTCAGATATGTGAATACCGATTAATACGTTTATAGATCTTGTTGGTGCATTTTGTGACCGTCGCTATGCAATTCTGATCAGCGGAAACGAAGTACGAAGTTAGAACAACTTCGCCATAGGCGAAGTTATAACAACTTCGCCGTAGGCGAAGTTGTAACAACTTCTGCCATAGGCGAAGTTGTAACAACTTCGCCATAGGCGAAGTTATAACAACTTCGCCTACTGAAGCCCAGGCCCGAGAATGTTTTATATATATATACGTGTGTCTTGTTTAGGTTTAGTAATCCAGAAATTAGTGTGTGTTTTGAGCAGTTTGTTTGTTTAGAGAGAGTAAGAGACAAGGAGAGTCGTGTGAGACGACCCGAGGTAGAGCTCACCTCGGGTCAGTCGTGTTTTCTGTTTGGTTACGGTATGTAACGTGTTTTGATTATTATATAAGAATCTGCAGATTTGATTATCCCGTTCTTGTATTTGTTCGTGTACGTGTTTGTGTTCTTCATCTTTACACCAATAAACGAGTCTAGGAGGATTCCGCACTCCTAGACCTCGTGCGGATCTCGTATCGATCGGCGACGCCCCGGGGGGACTTACAGATCTAGCTCATAATTACTATAGATTAAGTGTTGTATATGTATATGTATTATCATTATATGTGTTAGTGTAATTCGTATAATATTAGCTTGAAGATCGAGAGAACAATTGGACAGAGGTTCGATAATTAACTCTCAATACTTAAATAAACAGTGAACAGGGGTTCACTATATATAGAATAGGATTTGGTTCGCTAATCATCCCCTAGTGAACCAGACTCTCCTTCGTTAAATACATTAAGTTAACGAAACACCCCCTGATTCGTTAACATCCCCTAACGAATCAGGAGGGAATACATTTAATGTCTTAGTTCGCTAACATCCCCTAGCGAACTAGACTTAACTTAACGAACTAGATAATAAGTTAACTAATTATTACATTAAATAATAAACAAAACGTCAACGATAATTACAAAGACTCAAGACGCAAAACCGTGCACTAACAGACACCCCCTCGTCTTGAGCTCTTTGTCTTTAAGTTATTTGAAGCGCTTGGACCGCCAGTCTCTGCAACTATGAATTCCATTTTCATGACAGACACGCACAACGCGTTGGAATTGCATAGCCAGGTCGTAATCTTCACGGCGCTCAATCAAAATCTGCTTCTTGTATAGCACGTCGTTGTCTGTTTCAGAAAAATTAACCAACCACATCGGGTCGATTATCTTGATCAGTTCACTCTCCAGTCCTCGACCAAGAACAATGATGGCCTCGCTTGTACGATTGTCATAGTACCATCGGTTGAAAGAGAGATGCATTTGTTGGGGCATCGTCTTCACCGGTACTTTCTTCATCGTCATCGGCGGTTTAACTTTAAGCACAAGTTTCGTCCACCCGGTCTTTGGATCAATCTCATCAATGCGTTTACGTCTTGGACCTGGGGCTTGAAGAACTTGAATCCATGATTAACCTCGAATAGTAAGTGTTGATGAAACCACTCAGCTATTCGGTAACCCCCACGATTGATAAACAGACGTCTCGGGAGGGTACGAACATCCCACCGTGGCAAAGTAAGAACATCCATCATCTTTTCGTAATACTGTACACTTTTCTCCCACTTTATTATGCATACTTTAAGCTCAGAATCATACAACCAAGAGAAAATATCACCATGTACCTTGGAAACCGTCTTGAAAGAGGTCATTTGATTTTCTTTGACCCATGCAGCAGCAGTGTCTTTCCTTTCTTGATCAACATATCAATACGCACTAATAATTTTACCCACTTTCTAACGTTTGAACCATCTCTCAATATCATCATCAGTTATTTATGCAAGTGAGTGAACTGTCCGCTTACACTTCAAGATCTTTTCCAGTTCATCCTCGGTTTCTTTAAATGTTTGCTCATTGAATGCTGGAGCACTTTGATCAACATTAGTGTGTTGAAACAAGTCAGGGTACTCCTGAGCAGTGACATCTTCCACCTCGATATCCTCATCTTCATAAATAAAATCCGTATTCATCTGAATAGACGGATCATCTTCCAAACCTTCCTCATTCACTACTTCAACATCGGGCTCAGTCTCCAAAGCATTTAATTGATCATCATTCAGCCCAAGCAGTATAGAAATCTGCTCCCATGTCAAAGATCTCTCCACAAACTCACATTCCTCTATCTCATCCTTATTCACCATGCTTCTAATCACTCTCGATCCATCCATAAAAATTACCGTGTCGGCTTCAATCATCTCAATTGTTTTTGCAGCCGAGTAATCACGATACATAACAATCTGTTTTTCTGAATCGTCAACAGAACTCGTACCCACACCAGACGCAGGGTCTTGAGCTTGTTTAGTCTCACCACCAGCACCAGTCTCATCATCATCAGAATCTTCCTCATTATTCTTGATCTTTTTTAAAGCATCATCTTTGCAAGTTAATTGAAGAATCAGATCCTCTTGCTCTTTAATCTTCACCCCCCTGAGACTCAACAATCTCACGTAGAGCCTTTGTTTCCTTTTGACAGAAAGAAACATAGCTGACTAGTTTCTTCTGATTCTCCATGAGACGTTCTTGATTTAATCGATCAGCATTCATCTGGTTCTCATACAAATGGAGAAGATTTAAAAGCATTTATGTTTGACGATGTGGTGACATAGCATACAAGGATGGATGAATTGGTTGGATTGGACCTTGAGGCCTTGTAATTCTTATAAATGAGAAATCACTAGGAGGAGGAGGAGGCCTCATTGGTATGGTTGGAGGAGTTGTAGCCACAGTAGCAGTTGGCAATGGTATTTCAATTAATTCTGACTGAGGTATCATGCCCAACTGCTCATGTGATACCATCATCGTCGTTAAGGTCATTGCCGGAGTATCAGTCGTAATTGGCACTACCGGGCGTGGAGGCGTTGATTGACGAGGTGGTGGCACACCAATAATGACACCAGCCCCAGCAGACACACGTCGTTTCTTCGATGGCTCACCAGTTGCCAAAGCTTTCCCTTTTCTTTTTCTTTCTAATTGAGCCTTAATGGTGGCGGCTAATGCAACATCAACTGCATCTTGTTGTTCTTTAAGAGCGGCATTACCAGCACCACCATTTCCACCTTCATTCCCATCACCATCATCATTTCCATCATCATCGCCATCATCATCGTTCCCACCTTCTCCCCCTTCACGCTCGGAATCCGAATCATCATGGATCCAGCGTTCATTAGGAGGACAGACATAATTAGGATTGATTATATGACCAATCGTCCGTTTATCTTGTGGCCTTTCCTTTCTATAAGTTAACATACGATGCACAGTTTCAGCTGTCATGTGTTCCATATCAAGTTCATCGTTCACCAAGGTCTGATCAATAGCCAAGTTCGGAATTAAATCTTGAATAATCAGCTGCAGAAAGCGAGGATACATCAAGAACTTCTTTGACTGAAGTGTTTGCTGAACCTGTTCCTTCAAATGGTCGAAGACTAATTCTGAATAATTATACGGCTTGTTCAGAATCAAAGCAACAAATGTTGACTGCAAGCTAAGCCTACATTCATCAAACCCACCACGACGCCCACTCAAACAATGAAGTAGAACATGCATAAGATACTTGTATTGTGTACATAACCCGTTTTTATTCAGCATAGATTTACGAATGTTGCCACCATAATTCAAGCGTGTGAATAAGCCTCTAACCAACGGCCTATCAAATTCACTTGGGTTATCATCATTATCGTCAATTTGAAGTACACGACGAATGTAACACCCCGTAACCGCAGGGGAAACGTAAACGGGATGCAACAGACAAGTCTGATATCAACAGCATTGCTTATAAAGAAAACACCACTACATTAATTTACACCATATTACATTGTTCCGAGTTTAGTTACCGTCTAGGCGTTAATACATAAGTTTTACCAACAGTACATTAACATATTTAATACAAAAAGATCATTAAGCTTCCACAAAAAGCACGCATCGTCAAGCATGTAGCAATTATTCCAGTTTGGGTGTACCTAGAAAGCATGTAAAGAAAACGGGTCAACTACGAATAGTTGGTGAGTTTCACTAATTTAATAAACAGTGACAAATCATTATAATGATCATATATTAGCGATGTAATTATGCTGAGCCCACAAGTGAAACCTCGGACTATCCACACACAACCCCGTGGCATACTCCGCCCACGAACCTGCCCCAAACCGCTATGCCTAACATTACATAGCAAATTAAATAACAACAAAATAGACATGTGCAACTGGCTGGGAAACATCAGCAAATCCATGCCGGACCAGTTGGGTTTGTCAGGCCAATAGTACTATTCACACTCTACCGGCTTTTAGCTAATCACTCGTGTTACGGGGCCTTACAATGTTAGCAACTCAGACAATTACCATCTTAGTACATTTCCGTACGATTCCCGTACAATAAAATATATATAAATTCACGCAAATCCATGCGTTCAGTATGTACTTAAACATTTTAATAGTAACATGTTTTCAGCCCCGGGAAAATATTTAAAAACAATTCAGAAAAAGGGGCTCGTGAACCTCACCTTATCGTAAGCAATTAGGTAACACAGTACGCCAGCTACTAGTCCGGATCTGTAATACGATCCCTAAGTTCGTTACTATACAATCATTATTAATATAACTTTAACCATGTTAACCGGTACATCTGGGGACACTGTTAACCCAGTACTGTACCCGTTATGGGGGCAATGTTAACCCAGAAACACTTCTCCGGACTCAGATCGTGATATCATTTAGAGTTCAATAGTTAAAATTACTATTAGTTCGTTTTCCCCGTTTTGCGTGCCAAGCACGGTTATCCGTTTTTACGTTTCAAAAATGAGTTTGGTCACACACGACCCAAAAATAGTTGTTGACTGACAATTTAATTAAAGTTGTGAAATTAGAGCTCGGTTTAGACGCCCCGATTGGCCGCGGGACCCGTTTCCGTCTTTAGTGTACCGGAAACTGTTAAATCGGATAAAATTACCCAAATCATCCGAATTATTTCCGGATGATTTATTTTTACTTGTTTAACTCAATTATATGAAAATAGTTCATTTTTAGGGTTTTCATACACCAGTCAGCTCGTTTAGGCGAACTTTACCGGTTTACGCGTTTTAAACTTTAAAGGTTTGTTTTTACACAAATAATTATCCGTTTAATCTCGGATCTTGAAATTTTGCACAAATCACTTTTTGACAGTGGGAAATTTTATTAAAATATTTCCAGAATTAATTTTTATATTTAAAATTTATTTATCTATTTTTAAGCACCATTTAAACACTAAATATGTCGTAAATACCAAACGACCTTAGAAAAATCCCAAATTTTTCCTGGATGACCCCTGCCATCCACATAGTCCCCTGTAATTTTTCCTTAACCAAAATCGTGTTTTACATGCCATTTTCACTAAAACCAAGCTATAAAACCCTAGAACTCGTTTAACCGAAAAGCCTACTTAGACTTCTCCAACGGACCTAAATTTTTGTGTGTGACTTTTACATGTTATAAGAAGCTTATCTGGAATTTTCCAGAATTTTTCATGATATTTAACTATTTTTCACCATTTTTTTCCAAAACCGAGCATTAAATTCACCAAATATTCATCCTTTGTCCAAAAATTACCAAAATTTCACAGATCTCATATTTTCATGTGTAGATCATCTCTGTGAAATTTCGTAGCCTAACTCTAAACGTACCATAATCTGTCCAAAACACACATAAACGAACATAAACCGAATATACCTTTTGTTTTCCGCCACTACAAGCTACAACTCGTCTTTCCGCCTTATCTACCACTAAATACTGAACCTACAACCAACATACCACAATACCAAGCAAGTTACACTCACCATCAAGCCTCTTACACTATAGTTTCGGTTATTGTTTCAAAACTAAAGTTTAAACCGTAAAAATTCGTTTTTGGTTCGTTTAACTCCATTCTTGGACCAAGATCCCTTGTATAACCCGTATACATCACTTGATCATCCAAGAATCGGTTTCATCTCGGGTTTTCACCCTTTTTCACTTGAAACCTCATTTTCTTGCAAATAAACTCAAGAAACGAAGATGGAAACGTAAATAACTCGATTTTTACCTTACTTTTCTTGCTAAAATTCTGGATTTTTGGATCATAAAATGGAGAGGAGATGAAGAATCTTGAATGTTTTGCTAAAAAAAACAACAAGGCAAGGGGTTATACCCCCTTATCCGATCGGACCAAAGAGTGGGGTGGGGTGGGACCCACCTTTCCATTCCTAGCCACACATTTGGATTTTGGCAATCCGGATAATGTTTTGGATAATCTGGTTCAGTTCATTTTTCGGTTAAATGTTTAATTTAACTTAAAACGAGGCTAAAACGGTCGTTTTCGGCTTAAAAATGAAATTTATATAAAACCGATTTAAAAACTTTAAAAACTTAAACCATGACATTTATTAACTTAAAACATCATATTATTAATAATTGCGCATATTTGCTTGATCGATCGTCTCTTGCTTGGTTTGGTATTAAAGGTTTCGTTTAACGTACCAACGTACCATTAAATCGGAAATTCTTTTTCTGTGCTTTAATTCACTTATCCCGAAGCTTTAATACTTCGCAGACATCACTAAATGTTATATATCTCGTCTATAATGTAATCCTCGATTCATTCGGGCTTCAATAACCGTTAATCGGTTAATCGTATTTCCAATACGATTAACTGTATAATCGAGTATAATCCGTACTGTGAATCATACATACTCGTATAAACGCATTATAATTCATATATTCATTATTAAATAACACATAAATAGTATATACCAGTTAGGATATACCTGATTTTGCCGGAATCGTTACATTCTCCCCCCGTAAAATAAAATTTCGTCCTCGAAATTTTACGCGTCGACTACTTCCTTTTGAGGAATTAGGTAGGGGTATTTCTTCCGGAATTCGTCCTTTCGTTCCCATGTATATTCTGGGCCTCGTTGCGAATTCCATCTAACTTTGACCAACAAAATCTTATTGTGTCTAAGTTGCTTGATTTTCCCGTCTACTATTTCTATGGGTTCCTCTACGAAATTGAGCTTATCACTTATTTGGACACCCTCTAAAGGTAACACCGATGTCTCATCCGCCAGACATCTTTTCATGTTCGATACGTGAAACACGTTGTGAACTGCACTCAGTTCATCGGGTAGTTCTAATCGGTATGCTACGGGACCGATTTTTGCAGTAATATTGAACGGTCCAATATATCTCGGGGCTAACTTCCCCGCCTTTCCAAATCTGACTACACCCTTCCAAGGTGATACATTCAAATACACTTTGTCACCTTTCTCAAACGACAACGGTTTTCTACGGGTATCGGCATAACTCTTCTGCCGATCCCGCGCGGCCTTCATATTATTCCTAATTTCAAGGATTTTGCTGGTCGTTTCCTGGACCAGGTCTGATCTAATAACCTGAGTGTCGCCCACTTCAGTCCAGCAGAGTGGTGATCGGCACTTCCGACTATACAATGCTTCGTAAGGCGCTGCCTTTATACTGCTATGGTAACTGTTATTATAGGAAAATTCAACGAGTGGGAGATGTTGATCCCAATTTCCCTTAAAATCCAGTACGCATGCACGGAGCAAATCCTCCAGGGTTTGGATGGTCCTCTCAGACTGACCATCGGTCTGAGGGTGGTAAGCTGTGCTTAGATCAATGCGCGTTCCCAGCGCTTCTTGCACAGCTTGCCAAAGATTGGAGGTGAAATGGCTATCCCGATCGGAGATGATTGAGATGGGTATCCCATGACGAGACACAATTTCATTTATATAAATCTGCGCAAGTCTCTCAGTGTTATAATTATTCCTAATCGGGATAAAATGTGCCGATTTGGTTAATCGATCTACGATTACCCAAATTGCATCATGTCCTCGGGACGTCTTAGGGAGATGTGTCACAAAATCCATCGTGATTTGCTCCCACTTCCATTCGGGAATTTCTGGTTGTTGTAACATCCCCGAGGGTTTCTGGTGCTCCGCCTTAACTCTCGCACAAGTCGTACACTTACCGACATACGTTGCTATATCCTTTTTCATACCCGGCCACCAGTAGAACTCCTTCACATCCTTGTACATCTTATCCGATCCCGGATGTATGGAATATTTCGATCTATGCGCTTCGTCCATGATTAAATCACGAAGGTCATGGAGGGTCGGGATCCAAACCCGATTTTTGAAATAGAGAATTTCGTCCACGCGTTGTTCGAAATCCTTCTCATTGCCGTAAAGTCCCTCCTTTTCCAATTGTTCCTCTTTCAACGCCTCACGTTGAGCGACTCGAATCAGGTCCGAAAGGTTCGACCGGACTATCATCCCCAGTGCTCGCACTCGCAATGGCTTAACCCGATCTTTCCTACTCAAGGCATCGGCTATGACGTTAGCCTTGCCGGGGTGATAACTGATGTCACAGTCATAGTCGCTTAACAACTCGACCCATCTTCGTTGCCTCATATTCAGTTCTTTCTGATCGAATATGTGCTGCAAACTTTTATGATCGGTGAAGATGGTGCACTTCGTACCGTAGAGATAATGTCTCAAGATTTTAAGTGCGAAGATAACCGCTCCCAGTTCTAAGTCATGAGTAGTGTAATTTTTCTCGTGTACTTTTAACTGTCGGGAAGCATAGGCTATAACCTTATTATTCTGCATCAACACGCATCCTAACCCTCTACGCGATGCGTCACAATACGCGACAAAACTATCGTCTCCATCAGGGAGACTTAAAATCGGCGCTTGGCACAATTTTTTCTTTAACTTTTGAAACGCCGTTTCCTGCTCTTCTCCCCACTCATACTTTCGATCCTTTTGAGTCAGGAGAGTTAAAGGTTGGGCGATGCTGGAAAAGTTCTCTATAAATCGACGATAATATCCAGCTAAGCCTAAGAATTGGCGGATTTTCTTTGGCGATTTAGGCGCTTGCCAATTCTTAATTGCTTCAACCTTACTCGGATCAACGTGTATTCCTTGATGGTTTACGACGTGACCGAGGAATTGCACTTCTTGTAACCAGAAGTTACACTTGGAGAATTTTGCATACAACTTCTCCTGATTCAGAAGCTCTAAAATTATTCTTAAGTGTTACTCGTGCTCTTCTTTACTTTTCGAGTAGATCAAAATATCGTCAATAAACACGATGACGAATTTGTCGAGGTAGGGTTTACAGACTCGATTCATGAGGTCCATGAACACTGCCGGCGCATTTGTTAGTCCGAAAGGCATAACTAAAAACTCGTAATGGCCGTAGCGAGTCCGGAATGCGGTTTTTGGGATATCTTCTTCCTGAATTCTAACCTGATGGTATCCCGATCTAAGATCGATTTTTGAGAAATAGCTCGCACCTTGCAGCTGGTCAAACAGATCATCAATTCGGGGAAGAGGGTACCTATTTTTGATTGTTAACTTGTTCAACTCCCTGTAATCAATGCACATTCTAAGGCTCCCGTCCTTCTTTTTCAATAATAATACAGGTGCACCCCATGGGGAATGACTAGGACGTATAAATCCTTTATCCAACAATTCTTGCAACTGATTGGATAATTCTTGCATCTCGGACGGTGCAAGTCGGTATGGTGCATTAGCAACAGGGCCAGCTTGAGGTATTAAATCGATTCTGAATTCGACCTGTCGGGTTGGCGGTAATCCAGGAAGTTCTTCTGGGAAAACCTGTGGAAATTCGCGTACCACCGGGATATCATCCACCCGTTTCTCCTCAGAATCTGTGGCCGTCAAGCTCGCTAGATATGCCACGCATCCCTGGCGTATATATTTTAACACCTTGAGGTGGGATATAAATGGTATCATTGTGCCTGACTTCTCTCCTTGCACTAACACCTCTTCGTCATCCGACACCCGGATCTTGACGATTTTCTTTTCACAGTTTATTTCCACCTTGTTACGTGCTAACCAATCCATTCCCACTATTACGTCAAAACTACCTAATTCTACCGGTAATAAGTCAATCAGGAAGGATTGATCGTTCAGAATAAAAGGGCAATTCCGAACTATCTGATTAACTATCATGGTTTTACCGTTAGCGACTTCTACGGTATAAGGTTCTATGGCTTCACTAATCGGAAGGTTTGCTATCGATAGGAACTTAATGGAGACAAAACTTCTATCGGTGCCCGTATCAAATAATACAGAAGCGTAATGATCAGAGACGAGGAATGTACCTGTCACTACGCTGGGGTCCTGGCGTTCTTCGTTCGCCCCCATCACAAATGCTCGGCCTCTCGCTGGATTGGACGACGATGCCTGACCCACGGTTTGCCTCCCATTTCCTCCCTGGTTCAATTTCGGACAGTATCTCTTGAAGTGATCTGTGCTGCCGCATTCAAAGCAAGCACGGCTGGTGGTCATCATTTGGTTTCTGTGTGGGTTTTGCTGTCGGGCTGGTTGGGTCCTAGGTGGCTGCGCACGGATAGGTTGCGGTTGTCGGTTCAGATTGTTTAGGTTTGTCCTACAACTCGGTGCGTAGTGCCCAATCCTGCCACACCGGTGGCACACTACCCCCTTGCACTCGCCACCATGCTGGTAACCGCATTTCCCACACTTAGGGAACGTCCCTTTCTGCGATTCCTGCCTTCCGCCTGAACTAGTCATGGCGTAGTTCTGGGTAGCGGGCCTAGCACGTTTATTTTGCTGCTTCTCCTGGATCCTATTGTCATACGTACCTCGCTTTCCCCCAGCAGACTCTCCTGCCACCTTCAGTGACCCACTCCTCACAAAATCGTATGTGACGATACCAGCTTGTGTCACCGCACCCTGAAACGTCTTGTGTCCCCCAGAGTTGACTATACTCCTTACTACTGGAGTTAGTCCCCATATATAACGTTCAACCCTCTTTGACTCTGGGGTGACCAACCATGGCACCAATCGCGACAATTCATTAAATCGGTTCGTATAACCCAAGTGGTCTGCCCCCTGCATCTCCAGGTTCCACAATTCGTTTTCTAACTTCTGCGGTTCGTTTTTCGGGCAGAAATGTTCCAGTATAAGGGCCTTGAGCTCTGCCCAGGTCATGCGGTTTGTCGCTGCCTGACCGCGAGTTTGCACTACTGTGTTCCACCATGTCAAGGCATGGTCCGTGAACGTGCAGGTAGCATACTTAACAACGTAATCCTCAGGGCAGTTGCTGATGTTCACAACAGACTCTATTTTCTCAATCCACTTAACCAACCCATTTGGTCCCTCAGACCCGCTAAATTCTAGGGGCTTGCACAACATAAAATCTTTGATTGAACATCCCTTTGTTGCAGGAGTCGGTTCAGTGCGGTTCGATTCTACACTAGGTATAGGGCCATTACTATTTGTAACGACCACCCTAGGCGATGCGTCATTACTCGGAATCGGGTTACCGTTCGGTGGAGGGTTAACATTTTGTTCCCCATCATTATTGGTGGTCGTTTGATTGCTCGCAGGGTCTGGATTGGTCGTATTGTTAATACTGGCGGCGATGCGCGATACTATATCCGGTATCGCCGCCTCTAACTGTCGAGCAATCAGACGGTCCACATCCACTTCTGACATTCGAGCTGACCGTTTTGGTGCCATTCTACACAACATTAAGAAAATACATATAATTAATACAAATTCCAATCTCGAAACACAACACACATTCCATTCATTAATAAACATTAGTACATATTACATAAACATCATCACATAGATTAAGTTTTCATACATCGGTCCTACATCGGCATCATTTCGACATAACCCGCTATGGGTCAGTGCTTGAATGATACACCAAAAGTATCTACAAAGATATTCCCAAAAGAGACCCCCTATGGGCTAGTGGCTGTACTATAACTACCCAAGATTCACTCCATGTTAGCATCGCCACTAACTGCTTACACAGAGTATCAAAAAGCGGACCCTGACTACTACCACCCTAACACAACTAAGCATGGTGGTATACCAACCACACCAACACTGCCACCATCACCACCAACACCGCCAGCAAACCCCGGATCCTTGTCTCCATCCGGTCAATCATCCACTGGGAGTATGCGCACTCCCTCCTCAGCTGGCCAATCGCGTACTGGCTGTCCAGTACGCAGTCCGCCAAGTGTCTCCTCCTCTGGATTCCCACCGTCAAGGCAATGGTGTGCTCAACCACCAGCTCGGTGAGCACTCGGAGCCATGCAGCCTCGGAGGAGGGACGCTCATCCCTCTCCAGCCTAGGGGTACCCCACACGGGTGGAAGCACAGGCTCGGGCTGGGGGCGGGTGGACTCGCCCCTGTGGAAGGTAGGTCTGGGTGGGGTAGAGGTAGGTGGGACATAGGGGACACTGATCCGCGCCGTGAGCCGGGATCCGGGTCTGGGAGGGGTAGGGGGTGACCTGTGGTGCGGGTGGGGTGGGGGATCTGGCAACCCTAGTAGGGGAGGATAGGCTAGCACTCCTACGGCTAGTCTCACTAGGCTCAGTGCTGGATGCTAGGCGTAAGCTCCTAGAGTTCCCGGAACTGGCCTCATCCGGGTCCTCCTCCACTGACAGACTTCGTGATCTTGACATCCTTACCTGTACACAAGTTAGCAAACATATAGTTCCTTCCATAATGTAAATCATAATTAATATACACATACTTATACAACTTTGTCACATAAAAATATTATCATATACTTACACATATGTTGCCAATTTTACCTATTAATGTTCCTCGTGACTTCCCCTGAATTCCCTCGTGCGGACAAGTCTGTTATTATGTTCCGGACCATAATAACTCACTTGTCCATCCAAGTTCATCCAGATCTCGTCACTATAAATTATTAGTTGATATTCAGATCCTATAATACTTGAGCTACTGGTTATATTTTAGGTATCTTTTAAAGACATCCTAATTCTTTATAACCAATGGCTTTGATACCAAGTTCTGTAACACCCCGTAACCGCAGCGGAAACGTAAACGGGATGCAACAGACAAGTCTGATATCAACAGGATTGCTTATAAAGAAAACACCGCTACATTAATTTACACCATATTACATTGTTCCGAGTTTAGTTACCGTCTAGGCGTTAATACATAAGTTTTACCAACAGTACATTAACATATTTAATACAAAAAGATCATTAAGCTTCCACAAAAAGCACGCATCGTCAAGCATTTAGCAATTATTCCAGTTTGGGTGTACCTAGAAAGCATGTAAAGAAAACGGGTCAACTACGAATAGTTGGTGAGTTTCACTAATTTAATAAACAGTGACAAATCATTATAATGATCATATATTAGCGATGTAATTATGCTGAGCCCACAAGTGAAACCTCTGACTATCCACACACAACCCCGTGGCATACTCCGCCCACGAACCTGCCCCAAACCGCTATGCCTAACATTACATAGCAAATTAAATAACAACAAAATAGACATGTGCAACTGGCTGGGAAACATCAGCAAATCCATGCCGGACCAGTTGGGTTTGTCAGACCAATAGTACTATTCACACTCTACCGGCTTTTAGCTAATCACTCGTGTTACGGGGCCTTACAATGTTAGCAACTCAGACAATTACCATCTTAGTACATTTCCGTACGATTCCCGTACAATAAAATATATATAAATTCACGCAAATCCATGCGCTCAGTATGTACTTAAACATTTTAATAGTAACATGCTTTCCGCCCCGAGAAAATATTTAAAAACAATTCAGAAAAAGGGGCTCGTGAAACTCACCTTATCGTAAGCAATTAGGTAACACAGTACGCCAGCTACTAGTCTAGATCTGTAATACGATCCCTAAGTTCGTTACTATACAATCATTATTAATATAACTTTAACCGTGTTAACCGGTACATCTGGGGACACTGTTAACCCAGTACTGTACCCGTTCTGGGGGCAATGTTAACCCAGAAACACTTCTCCGGACTCAGATCGTGATATCATTTAGAGTTCAATAGTTAAAATTACTATTAGTTTGTTTTCCCGTTTTGCGTGCCTAGCACGGTTATCCGTTTTTACGTTTCAAAAAATGAGTTTGGTCACACACGACCCAAAAATAGTTGTTGACTGACAATTTAATTAAAGTTGTGAAATTAGAGCTCGGTTTAGACGCCCCGATTGGCCGCGGGACCCGTTTCCGTCTTTAGTGTACCGGAAACTGTTAAATCGGATAAAATTACCCAAATCATCCGAATTATTTCCGGATGATTTATTTTTACTTGTTTAACTCAATTATATGAAAATAGTTCATTTTTAGGGTTTTCATACACCAGTCAGCTCGTTTAGGCGAACTTTACCGGTTTACGCGTTTTAAACTTTAAAGGTTTGTTTTTACACAAATAATTATCCGTTTAATCTCGGATCTTGAAATTTTGCACAAATCACTTTTTGACAGTGGGAAATTTTATTAAAATATTTCCAGAATTAATTTTTATATTTAAAATTTATTTATCTATTTTTAAGCACCATTTAAACACTAAATATGTCGTAAATACCAAACGACCTTAGAAAAATCCCAAATTTTTCCTGGATGACCCCTGCCATCCACATAGTCCCCTGTAATTTTTCCTTAACCAAAATCGTGTGTTTTACATGCCATTTTCACTAAAACCAAGCTATAAAACCCTAGAACTCGTTTAACCGAAAAGCCTACTTAGACTTCTCCAACGGACCTAAATTTTTGTGTGTGACTTTTACATGTTATAAGAAGCTTATCTGGAATTTTCCAGAATTTTTCATGATATTTAACTATTTTTCACCATTTTTAGCCAAAACCGAGAATTAAATTCACTGAATATTCATCCTTTGTCCAAAAATTACCAACATTTCACAGATCTCATATTTTCATGTGTAGATCATCTCTGTGAAATTTCGTAGCCTAACTCTAAACGTACCACAATCTGTCCAAAACACTCATAAACGAACATAAACCGAATATACCTTTTGTTTTCCGCCACTACAAGCTACAACTCGTCTTTCCGCCTTATCTACCACTAAATACAGAACCTAAAACCAACATACCACAATACCAAGCAAGGTACACTCACCATCAAGCCTCTTACACTATAGTTTCGGTTATTATTTTAAAACTAAAGTTTAAATCGTAAAAATTCGTTTTTGGTTCGTTTAACTCCATTCTTGGACCAAGATCCCTTGTACCCGTATACATCACTTGATCATCCAAGAATCGGTTTCATCTCGGGTTTTCACCCTTTTTCACTTGAAACCTCATTTTCTTGCAAATAAACTCAAGAAACGAAGATGGAAACGTAAATAACTCGATTTTTACCTTACTTTTCTTGCTAAAATTCTGGATTTTTGGATCATAAAATGGAGAGGAGATGAAGAATCTTGAATGTTTTGTTAAAAAAAACAACAAGACAAGGGGTTATACCCCCTTATCCGATCGGACCAAAGAGGGGGGTGGGGTGGGACCCACCTTTCCATTCCTAGCCACACATTTGGATTTTGGCAATCCGGATAATGTTTTGGATAATCTGGTTCAGTTCGTTTTTCGGTTAAATGTTTAATTTAACTTAAAACGAGGCTAAAACGGTCGTTTTCGGCTTAAAAATGAAATTTATATAAAACCGATTTAAAAACTTTAAAAACTTAAACCATGACATTTATTAACTTAAAACATCATATTATTAATTATTGCGCATCTTTTTCGGCTTGATCGATCGTCTCTTGCTTGGTTTGGTATTAAAGGTTTCGTTTAACGTACCGACGTACCATTAAATCGGAAATTCTTTTTCTGTGCTTTAATTCACTTATTCCGAAGCTTTAATACTTCGCAGACATCACTAAATGTTATATATCTCGTCTATAATGTAATCCTCGATTCATTCGGGCTTCAATAACCGTTAATCGGTTAATCGTATTTCCAATACGATTAACTGTATAATCGAGTATAATCCGTACTGTGAATCATACATACTCGTATAAACGCATTATAATTCATATATTCATTATTAAATAACACATAAATAGTATATACCGGTTAGGGTATAGCTGATTTTGCCGGAATCGTTACAACGAATGACCTCAACATCAATTGAAATCTGAGTTTGATTGATTATTGCTCGAATTTTTTTGTCCTCTTCAACATATTCAGCTGTGTTCTAAAATTGCCTGATAATACTCAGATACACTTTAGGTCTCGCGGTTATGGCATAGTGTATCTTTGAACATCGTAAGAAGGCCAACATATCCCCAAACACAGCCACATCTGTAACATCTTGATTCACATAAGTACAAATATTGTGTTTCTTGTCAAATAGGAGTAGAATAACATCGTCTTGTTATGCTTGTTGTGGTGGTTGCTCTTGTTGATCAGCCATGATTACTGTATACATAAAAACGAATATGAGAAGACGTAAAATATATTAAACATCAAAATATGTCAGATTATTTTATAGATGGAATGTATTCAATGATAACAGATATGTGTATTTAATCTATTTAAGCGTTTAGACGATTTAAATACTTTAGTTAAATTACGTGACTTTTAAATTTAATTAATATTAAATGTCATTCGTTAAATATCACTCTGATTCGTTAAAATTCAGTAACGAATCAGGCGATTCGCTATCAAGTAAATGAGCTAACGAACTAGACATAGCGAATTACTATTTTAAACGAACTAAAGATCTAGTTCGTTATATTTTAAATGAATCCAAATCTGATTCGTGTACTATATTATTCGCTTAGCTAGTTCGTATAAGTCCTTAACGAATTGGACACCAAACAGTCTCAATTCGCTAAGGCTAACGAATGGTCAATTAAATTAGACTTGTTCTTTGACTCGCATAGTCAAGGTCAAAATTAGGATGAACATCAATAGTCAACAGTGTAAACCCAGCATCAATTAGGCCATAACTATCGTTGCATCATCAAGATAATGAGCTTGTTAAATTCGCAATCACACTCGTAAGCCTACGGTGATGAGATTGAGACTCAAAACCTAGGTATACTGAGGTTAAACGAACCAAACATAAACACCTAGGGCATGAATACATAATTAACCCAGCAAACGATAATCAAATGTCGATTAAAGTCCACCAAGGGTAGGAATAGCATTCCGATCACATTAAGTCATAAATAATCAAGTTCACCATAACAAATCATAAATCAAATGGGTTTATACACTCGGAAAACCCTTGAACACAAAAGTTCATAATTTAACCATAAATACACAATCATTTTTGACGAAAAACATATCGCCGTGTTCATCTATACCTGAGAAATCCAAATATATCTTATAAATATCGAAATGTGAATGTTGAGATTTCAAAGAAAATTTGAATAGGGTGTCTTTAGGGTGAAGGAAGAAGACGAACAGTGAAGGACTGTTCGTGTTTCTTGTCTTTTATAACCTTGCATGCAACCCGAGGTACAAGTTGTACGAATCAAGCGATTCGTATGGATTTTAAATAAACGAATTAGCTCATTCGCTAACTCAGTTCGTTAACTTAAGGGTAGCGAACAAGACATGATTCGTGTTTTGATTCGTTAAATATGTATAACGAAGAGGGATGATTCGTTACAGAGTGCGGAAGCGAATTAGGTGAGCGAACTGGAAGTCAGTTCGCTAAAGAATCACCTAGTTCGTTATCCATAATTAACGACTTAGTGTTAACGAATTAAACACTTTATTTAATTTTAAATTAAATAATTAAATGAATTAAATAAATGAATTAAATAATCTTTTAACTTAAAAACATTACCGAGAACCGTTTTATCCCGATAACTAAATACCTTAAAAGACATTTCATTTTTACGAAACATAACTTAAAGCCATTAAATAATTTATAAAGAAAGAAAAATAAAATATTTTTGGTATTTTGTAAAAAAAAATAATAAAAAAAATTTAAAGAATGTATGTACAAAGAAATATCCGAACATTTAAAAATTGAACAATTTTTTTTTTGTTTTTCTATGATTTTAACAAAAGCAATACATATTTTTGTGTTTTTTTGAGTTTGAGCAGAGAATCATATTGACCAAATTGCCCTTCCATCACAGTTTATATTTCAGCGATATTATGACTGGCGTTAAGTAGGTCATTGGTATTGTTGTCCACTTAAATCTAATAACAAATTTTCAAGTGTTTTTGTGATATGATTAATTGGTTCAATTATAGCATAGAATATCAGAAAGTATCAGTCTCTAATCTCGGTTCAAGCTTAATTTGATTTTTGCCAAAACACCCCAACTTGACTAAAACCATTATAGCGTTGATCAAATATTTTGATACCAATTTAGAAATTTTGAGCAACGCATGAAGTTTCCTTTACTGTGAGTGAGTATGCACGAGTCCATCTGTCGGCTTACATACATTGTATCCCCTGGGGTCCGTTTCTTAATGGTATTAAGACGCGCGCAAGGGAGGAACAAATGTATGACTAACAGCGGATTTTGATCAAGTCAGCAATTTGGAAGTTTGTACTAAGTACAGCAGTGATCAAGTTTAATGACTTTGGGTTTGCTCTAGAAAGCGAATGAAATATTCATGCATATGAATACCCAGATGATTAAGCCGCATAAAGACTCACAGTGTCCAGAATCCTAACGCTTGTTATTTGCTTTATTAGATTTTTGGTGATCAACAACTATAAGGCTTGAGTATGTCTAGTTATTACATTTCTGCCATCCTTACCGAGACTTTTGCTAGAGACTAACACCCCTTTCAATTTGGCGTTTCTTTATGTTTATATCACATACTTTACTCTACTAGGTTGTTTTAAGACCTACCAATGCACCAATGCAATTAAGCACACAGTCTTTTAAGCTTACTTCTTGCTGGACTTGCGGTCAAGATAATCAATATACTATCATTTTCTCTTTTTGCTTCAAAAACTCAAAATTTTGAGGAGCATAAAACAAAATAAAGATAAATTTAATCGCCCCAGTTAACTTAAGTCTATAAATAAATGACTGTTCTATCAATCCAACAAGTGAATAATAGGACCAAGACATGCAAGCATGCTTCACAAACTTAAATAACCGACATAATTTTCAGCGAGAAAATAATCTAAAAACGCATAACGAACGCCCCAACTATTTTCCATTATCAGGTAAATGGCTAACCTGAACATTTACAAGTACATATCAGGATATATGTCCGTCAAATGTAGATAATTGACATAATTTTCAGCAAACGCATGCAAAAATCTTTTTGGATTTTCTCTATACAAACTTTAAAAACACAATATTTTTGTCTTTTTCAATATTCTTATAAACAAAATAAACTTCACATTCTTTTTGGATTTTCGGATTTTTCTGTACAAACAGAAAAGTGCATTCTTTTTGTATTTTCAGATTTTAAAAATGTTTTTGGTTGGTTTTTCAAGAAATATTTTAAAGGAAAATATTAAAGAAATAACAGTATTTTTGATTTTTCTGAATTTTCTAATGTTTTTGGTTTTATCTATACAAACGAAAAACACAATCTTTTTGTATTTTCTAAATTTTCACCCCCTAAAACCAAAATAAATTTCAAAAGAAAAATTAACAGAAAATAAAGATAGTTATCCTTGTTTAAGGATATCAGCGAGGGTCCTCAATCCGTTTAAACCAAGCAAAAATTTAAAACGTGTTTTGTCAAAATCTTTGGTAAAGAGATCGGCTTTCTGAAAGTCAGTATGTACTTTCTTAAGGTCAATCAACTTCTTCTCAAAGCAATCCCGTATAAGGTGATATCGAATTTCAATATGTTTTGTTTTCGAATGTTGTACGGGATTCTTTGTGATAGAAATTGCAGCAGAAATATCAATCAGAATAGGAGTAGTAAGAAACTTCAAACCGTAGTCGCGAAGATGTTGTTGTATCCACAAAACCTGGGAATAGCAACTCGAGGCTGCAACATACTCAGCTTCGGCGGTTGAAGTGGAGACCGTTGTCTGCTTCTTACACTGCCAGGAAACAAGCCGGTTTCCTAAGAATTGACATCCTGCAGTCGTTGATTTGAAGTTGATCTTGCAACCTCCATAGTCCGAGTCTGAATAAGCAGTAAGATCGAAAGTATCATCCTTGGGGTACCACAACCCGATGTCTGGATTTCCCCTCAAATACTGAAGAATTCTCTTGACTGCAGCTAGGTGAGTCACTCGTGGACTTGCTTGATACCTAGCACAAAGACAAACAACAAACATAATATCAGGGCGAGAAGCCGTTAGATACATTAAAGATCCGATCTTGGCACGATAGAGGGTAGGATCAACGGTATTCTCCAATTCATCCGGTGATAAATTGTGACCCACGGGGAGAGGAGTAGAAGGGATTTTTCCGGCAGAAATCTTGAATCGGGTCAAGACGTCGTTTACATACTTAGTCTGATGAATGAAGATTTCGTTAGCAGACTGGTGAACCTGCAGCCCTAAAAAGAAATTCATCTCTCCCATCGAACTCATCTTGAACTTTGTTTGTATAGACTTCTCGAATTCCTTACACAATGTGTCGTTTGTAGACCCAAAAATAATATCATCAACATAAATCTGGACTAGGAGAAGATCATTAACAACAGTTTTATGAAATAGAGTGCAATCGACAGTCCCTCTTTTGAAGCCAGTATCAGTCAGATGGTTGGCGAGCGTGCTATACCAAGCTCTCGGGGCTTGATGTAGACCATACAGGGCCTTGTTTAATCGGTAAACACGGTCCGGATACTCTGGATCTTCAAAACCAGGAGGTTGCTAAAAAAACACCTCTTCTTGTAGTTCACCATTGAGAAAAGCACTCTTAACATCCATTTGGTAGACCTTGATATTCTTGTAAGTTGCATATGCTAGGAAGATTCGAATCGACTCTAATCTTGCAAATGGAGCATATACCTCTGTGTAATCAATACCCTCCTGCTGATGAAACCCTTGCACCACTAGACGTGCCTTGTTTCTGACAATCACACCTCTATCATCTTTCTTACACTTAAATACCCACTTAGTCGGAATTGCTTTCTTGACTCTAGCAGGCTCGTCTATTAAATCCCAAACACCCAATCATGCAAATTGCTGTAATTCTTCTTGCATAGCTTCTACCCAAGAAGGATCTTCAAGTGCCTTTCGAGCCGTCGTTGGCTCAACTTGAGATAGAAAGCAAGTGAATTTAGCAAGATTTACAATTCCCGATGAATGTAAATCAATGTAAGCACACAATATATTATTATCACTTGACGAAGCAACTTGATGACATGTATGAATGCCCACATCAAGTTCTCCAATGATGTTTTCCTGTGGATGATATCCATGAATCCTAAGAGTGGGATTCTCAGGAACAACAACATTATCAAATAAGTTAGTGTAATGTTCACCAAGTTCAGGAGATGAAACATTATCACTGTCAAGGTTAATAACTTGATCTTCAGTTTGATCATCATCAGAAGAAGTGGAAACATTATCGATAGCCATTGGAGAAGCAACTTGAGGTTCCTCAGTTGGAGCATCAGGTTGAGCTGCAACATCATTAGAACTTAAAAATCGGGGAATTGCCAAATGATCTTCAAAGTATGCTTGAACCAGGTATTCGTCAATGTGTCCAGTTGATAGAGTAAATGAATTAAATAAACTATCGTAGTCAAACATCCAATCAGGACCTTTCCCTTGAGAAGGAGTTGTGTACTTTTGGCAGTCCACATGGTACCATTCTTCAACACAACCGGATGTAAAATTGAATACCCTTTTCTTTGGAGATGCATATCCCAAGAAATACCCTTCGATAGCTTTTTCTTCAAATTTCCCCGCATCCTTCTTCAACATAGTACAAGGACACCCAAAAGGTTCCAGGTACTTTAAATTAGGTTTTCGATTATTCAATAACTCATAGCTTGTCTTTTTGAGTCTTTTAACTGTTAGAACCCGATTAAGAGTATAGCAAGCTGTATTCACCGCCTCATTCCAGAATTGGACGGGAAGCTTAGAATCAGCAAGCATTGTACGTGCAGCTTCAATCAAGGTTCGATTCTTTCGTTCGGCAACACCATTTTGTTGAGGTACATAAGGTGCACTGTATTCTCGATGAATTCCTTTTTGAACACAAAAGAAATCCAATACAGTGTTTTTGAATTCTGTACCATTATCACTTCGGATTCTCCTCACCTTTTGTTTGTACAGTGATTCGATCTTGGTGATAAGGTTTTGTATCAAAAACGGTGTTTGATCTTTCGAACTCATAAATAACACCCATGAGTATCTCGAATAATCATCAGTCACCACAAGACAATACCAATCCCCAGTAATACTCGCACGATTCACAGGACCAAACAAATCCATATGAAGTCGTTCAAGAGGAGTATTAATGGAATTCAATAATTTAGAAGGATGTGTTTTCTTTTTCTGCTTGCCCTTTTTACATGCAACGCAGTGATCAGATAATTTAAAATTCTTTAACAAGACACCTTCCACTAAATCATTAGCCATTAAATAATTCATCTTTCTCACATGTATGTGACCCATTCTACGATGCCATAGAATTGAGTCTTTCTCGGTTTCCTTCGAGATAAAACATGTTTCGATCGATGTGGATATCTTAGAGCTCATGTTCAAAACATAAATATCATTCGATCGTGGTGATCGCATGACAACCATGTCCTCGGGAATAACATAACCCGGTTTCAAGATAAGACATTCCTTGTCAGTGAATATCGTTGTGTACTTTTTATCACAAATATGTGATACACTTAATAAATTATGATCTACTTTATCACAATAATTTACTTTCTCAAACGTGATGTGACCATTTGAAACTTCACCATCTTGTGTGATCACGCCCCCAGAATTCCCAGCAAATGCCACATAACCCCCTTGAATATTCCTCACGTTGGTTAATAGGTCGAGATTTCTAGTGATATGACGAGAACATCCACTATCCATTATCCAGTTTTCACCAGACACAGTCCTGGATGAACCCTACACACAAAATAAATATGATTAGTTCAAAAAGGCAGCCCAGACCTCAGTCTTGGGCTCCTTTGGTTTTCTCTTTGATCATTAACTTTAACAGAGTTCAAATGTTGTTCAGCCACTTGTGAATAAGTTACAGGCTTTCTAGACTTTCGTCTTAATTAAGCTGCTTGAACAATGTTTGAATTCGTGTTCCTACAAATTGGCTCATGCGGGACAAACTTTGTTTTAACCTGACCATGTGTCTCATTAACATGAATAACCTTCCGTGGATTCACATTAGAGAACATAATATGAGTGTCATCAGTATACGACGCAGGTCGTTTCAGAATCTCCTTTACCAGTGGAATTGGTTTAGATTTGTCCTTGATAAAAGGATGAAGATTCTGATAGCTCTTCTAATTACAATCCCTCACCACATGACCAAGTTGACCGCAAAGAAAACAGCTTCGCATGTCTACACGATGTTGTTGTGAAGTAGTTGGAATGAATGATGCAGAAGTTTGATGATGACTCACATTCTTGATCATGCTCTTAGCAAACTCATAAGTTAATTCATATTTCTTTTTCAAGTAAAAATCCAAATTAGAACAATTTGAAAAACTTTTCAATGTGTCTGTCCTAGTTGACTTCACAAAGTTGATTTTCTTAGCTTGTTTTAAAACATGCTTTTCCTTAGTCAATGGGTCAGATGGAACTGATGTTTTCGCTTCAGCATATCGACGTTCAAGATCTTGAATTTTTGACGTTTCATTGATAAAGACACTCTCAATAAGTTCAGGTTTAATGATACTTATTGGAATATCTTTTTCTGTGAACATCTTGTCCATCCCTTTTAGTTTAAAAACTCTAACAGGTGAAAGCTTAGAACTAGGAGGATTAACAAACCGCATTAAGTCCTCATCAGAAATCTTTGGTTTATCTGACTTCTTTGCCTTTACAGGTTTAGTTTTTACCGGTTCTTCCTTTTTCATGTGAGACTTGAATGAACCATACATAGCTTCCTCAAATTCTTGAGGTTCGCAAAGAATATGATTAGAACTTGGGATGTTCTTATTCTTGTGTATGATCTCAGGTTCAAACACGTCCTAGATAATCACTTTATCATCATTCTCAACAAAGACCTTTTTACTTTGAACATGAAGTTTTTGAGGAGCAACCTGGGTCTTAACAGTTTCTGTTTTAACTAGTTTTACTAAGTTAACTGATTTAGGTTTTTCAGAAATCAGTGTTTCTTTCTCAATCAAATCTTCTTCTTTTCTAGCAAAAGGATTAATTTTGTAATCATTGTGAAATGGAGGTGGAACTTCAACAAAACCAATACCTTTCTTAGAATCCTATTGTTTACCAGATACTTCAATAATTTCATTCAACAGAAAAGAAGAATTCCTAAACTTTCCTAGTTTGTTTTTCAACTCAAGAACCTCATTCTCAAGCTCAGTTATCTTTGAACGATGTTTCAGAATTTCTTGAAACTTTTGGTCATTAATCGTCATTTTCACAGATAACTCAGCTTTGAGATCGTGGTTACTTGTCGACAATGCTTCAATCTTTTCTCGAGATCTCATTTGAGATTAAAGAGATTGTCGATAAGTATCCTTTAGAGAAGCAATTTCTCTTACCAGATTATCATTTTGACTTTTCAAAGCTTCTAACTTAGGTTTGTTAGATTCACAATCAACGCATGATACTTTAACAGATGAAGTAGCAAAGATAGAATGACTAACCGCATGGATTTTGGCCATGCAAGCAAATACTGTTGGAGGTTTGTCGCAAGAGTCGTCAGAATCAGAACACTCCCACTTGTATCTTGACAATCTTTATGTAATCCAAACATAGCCAGATTTGCTTGAGCATCATTACATAATAACCGTTGTGACCAGTCATTACCATCTGCTAACATTGCTTGTGTTGTAGAAGAAGAAGGTTTCTTTTCAGCATCACTACCTCGAGGTGTAGAAGAATTTTAACCACGAGAACCAGTGTATTCTTTCTTTGGTTTGTCACATTCCTTTGCGAAATGTCCAAATTCTTGAAAATTATAGCATTTTACTTTCAACTTGTCAAAACCCAACTTCTTGTTTAAAGTTGGAAGATCTTTTCCAGTTCTCTGCATGAATCTTTTAACTTTACGGATGATCAAAGCCATGTTCCATTTTAAATCCATGATTTCCAAATCATCAAGATCTATCTGATCATAGTCCTCATCAGTTAAATCACTTGTGGCAATCTTACTCCTTACCAAGTTTTTGTATGAAGACATGAAAGTTGTCAGAAAAGCAAAGTTTTGCTCAGTTTCCTTCATATTAACACTAGATGTTGAAGCAAATGGATTAGTAGTAGTTGAACTTCAAGAGCCACCAGACAATCCAGAATTACCAGTAGAATAGAAACAAACTTTTGGATCATTGAACATAGTTGATTCTTTTTCACTTGCATCTTGGGTAAGAAAAGCATTGATTGGAGAGATCGTTGAACTAAGAGGCATACTTCCACCATAGAAAGCTGGATCTTGATTTTCCTTGGAAGATTTTTGACACTTAAGATCATATTCTCTAGCTTCGATCTTTTGTAAAAATTCAAGTGCAGTCAAGTCTTCGTTCAAGAAATAATCATTCTCTTTTAACACCATGAGAAATTTTGAATAAGAACTTGGAAGCACACTCTTAATAGTGTCAATTTTATCTGTTTCAGAAACTTCCAATTTCATCTTGTCCATTTCAGCAATTAAACGAATAAACCTTGTAATCATCTCTTCAACTGTTTCTCCCTTCAATAGATTAAAATTTCGAAACTGAAACTTAAGTATTACTTTCTTACTCACAGCCGTGTTCCCCATACTTCTCATACGTAGATGTTGAAATAAAGAAGCACATCTCTTGATACTACCCACTTGATGAAAAATATTTTCTGGCAACGCCATAGTAAGAGTGGAATAGGCTTTTATCTCGATTTCTAAAGCTTTCTTCTCTTCTTGTGAGTATTGAGAAACAGCTTTAGGAGTATACCCAATAGTATCGTCACCAATCATTGGTGCTACATAAACTTCATCGAGACAATATGAGCAATCAGGGTGAACAGACCCCAAATGAGCACGAAACCGAGGTTCCCACTTGGCAAAATCACTAAACTTCATCAATCTAGGACATTTAGAATGTGAACCAATCTCGGTATCAAGATGCAATATTTGTTGCATCAACATGTTCTGAGATGCTAATGCATACATACCGGCCATCTTTGAAAATTCTAGGGTTTAACGAATCAAATAGCGAATAAGGTTAACGAATCTGTGAACAGTTATAGAGAACTGTAAACAGTAGAATAACGAATCAAGTCTTAACGAAGTTAAGATTGATAGTTAACGAGTCAGTCTACGAATCACAACTGATCTTAACAAATCAACCAACAAATCCGAAGATTAACGAATTAACCAAGCGAATTAACCAAGCGAATCACCCAGAATCAATCTTAGCGAATCAAGTGATAAACAGTAACGAATCACTAAGGAATGCTTAGCGAATAAGATAACGAATTGACTACAGTTGATAACGAATCAAAATATAGCGGATCAGGTTGTTACAACCGTTTGTAACAAACTCTGACACCTTATGCCACGTGGCAAAGGTTGTTATGACACAAATCAAAAGAGGACGCGTGTCACACGAATCGGTTAATCCAATTGACGAATCAAATAACACTAATTAACAACTCACACGAACTGGCTAACGAATTACTTGAACAGGATAACGAATTTGCAACTTTGATGAACGAATTAAGTTAAACAGTATAGCGAATCAATGTAACGAATCATATTCATCTTGAATCTTCAAATCTTCAGCATGAAATTCCAGAAATGATGAACATCAAACTACAAAAACCCAGAAACCCAGAAATATCAAATTCTTAATACTATCTCAAATCATAACCAAATCGCACAAATGACCTCTCAAACAACTCGTAACATCATCGCGAATCTAGTACACTAAACCTCGGTATCAAACGATTCCAATAAACGATCCAATTATGTCATAACATATACCCTGTTTCGGACTTAATCCGAAACCAAAACCAATTCAAACCTCAATTCCAATTCACTAATCCGTACCAATACCTTAATCAACTCAAATCCAGTCCAATTCAACCATAATTCAATCAAATCAACATAAACTTAGTCCAAAATTCACTTAAACATAAAACTAACAATATCGAACTAATTCAAACACCAAATCAAGTTTAATGAGCACCAACAGCTCTTATACCACTTGTTGGAACCCGATTCGTATCAATCCAATAACTATAACTATAACAGATCTCAGATCTGTGAATAACCAATTAATACGTTTATAGATCTAGCTCATAATTACTATAGATTAAGTGTTGTATATGTATATGTATTATCAATATATGTGTTAGTGTAATTCGTATAATATTAGCTTGAAGATCGAGAGAACAATTGGACAGAGGTTCGATAATTAACTCTCAATACTTAAATAAACAGTGAACAGGGGTTCACTATATATAGAAGAGGATCTGGTTCGCTAACCACTTGTTGGAACCCGGTTCGTATCAATCCAATAACTATAACTATAACAGAACTCAGATATGTGAATAACCGATTAATACGTTTATAGATCTAGTTCATAATTATTATAGATTAAGTGTTGTATATGTATATGTATTATCAATTTATGTGTTAGTGTAATTCGTATAATATTAGCTTGAAGATGGAGAGAACAATTGGACAGAGGTTCGATAATTAACTCTCAGTACTTAAATAAACAGTGAACAGGGGTTCACTATATATAGAAGAGGATCCGGTTCGCTAATCATCCCCTAGCGAACCAGACTCTCTTTCGTTACACATATTAAGTTAACGAAACACCCCGTGATTCGTTAACATCCCCTAACGAATCAGGAGGGAATACATTTAATGTCTTAGTTCGCTAACATCCCCTAGCGAACTAGACTTTACTTAACGAACTAGATAATAAGTTAACTAATTATTACATTAAATAATAAACAAAACGTCAACGATAATTACAAAGACTCAAGACGCAAAACCGTGCACTAACAAGAGATGCTTTCTAACATGTAATAAATCTTCAAAAGATGTCAAAAGGTTGACAATGATTTCACACAACATTCACATTGGTCAAAACCAATGCGAACCACACACGATTGCTTGGAGAGACTGTGGGATTGACTGCCAGACATCTAGTCCCTATCCTTGAATCTCAGTACTTGTATAAAAGACTTGTTTAAAGTAAGTCTTGACCTCTTTTCTCTACAACGTTTACACACACAAGCACGCGTACACACACACTTAAAGGTAATCCTTTCCATAATTTAGAAGTGATCAAGCTTCAGATATCCAAGAGAATAGATTATAAAGTAGAGTAAAAAAAAAGAGCTTCTTAACTTTATACTTCAAAAGTGATCAAACTTCAACCTACTATCTAGTATTTTGAGGGGTTAACCATAGAGGTTTTTCTAGTGTTTTGACAAGTTAGAATTCATCATTTTGTTGATGATTTGAGAGGGAACACACTATTTTGATATAGTGTTGTTTTGTAATGGGTTGTAACTCTATTTGGATATAGATTTAATTAGAGATTTAAACTCAGTATGTTGATATAGTGAGATTAAGAAGAATTGTAAAGCTATGTACTTGATGAGCTTGGTGAAGAAGGTGGTCACATCCTTTGAAGAGTGAGACAATTCGGTGATCCCTACCGATTAGGGAGGCGACTAGTGAAGAAAACTCTCGATCGGTGGATTGGGGAGTGGATGTATCTATAGCGCATAAAAAATGTTTGGTTGTTAAGGGTTCTTAAGAGTTCTTAACTTTTTTAGAGTTCATAAATGATACAAACCCTATATATATAGGGGATGCATCATGCGAGAAGTGATATTATAGAGGGAGAAGTGAATCTCATCCATTGATTACATACATGAAGGGTTTAAAATAAAGGATGGTTATTTTGTAATTACTTAACTATGTAATCTGTTGTTTTTATATTAAAAAGGGCAAAAGTGTCCAAATGTGTAGAATTATAAGGTATAACGTAAGTAATCCCTGGTTTCCTCCCTTGTTTCTCTCCAAAATCTTTCGGCAGAGTCATAGCGCATAAACCTTCCATGAAATTGCAATTGGTATAAGAAATCGACTAATTTAACTACACTAATTGTGTTGCAAGTGTATAAGAAGCCACCATCAGTGATAAGGATCGTGTGTAACATCCTGCTTTTGATAAGAATTAATAAAATAAATTTCGTTCATTTTATAAAGTGTCGGGCGTCAGTTTAAATAAATAAACTAATAGAAGGTGAGCTTGGACTTTAGAAGATGGAAAATAAGGAACGGAATGGGCCTTAGGTCCATGGGCTTAAGGGAGTATAAATACCCCTTAAACCCTAAACCTTTCCATTTTTATCCATTCTCTACACCATAGCCTACACCTTGGAAAACACACACACCATCCTATAACCCGAACCAAGATCCGAAGTCGAAACCCAAGATTGTTGGTGCTAGATCGTTGTGACGAACCAAAACAACATCAAAGACCACCTCGTGTTCGAATACCGACTCGTCTAAGGTACGTTTATATTTAGAAATCGTTCATATAGGTTCGGTTTGATTAAGGAAATCATAGATCTGTGTTAGTTTGTTATAAACGAATCCAAAACAACAAATCTTATGGAAATTGGTTAACATTTGATGGGTTAATTGTAAACCTAAGTAAACCCGTAACCTATATGCCTAAATCGCACCCCTTAAACATCGATGTTAGGCCGATTTGATGGTTGGGGTTTGTAGGCGCTGGTCAGACGATTCCGTTGATACCAAAATCGTGATATTTGGTTAAGAAACGAAGGTTTAATTGCAGATCTAAGATCTGTTGACTATTTGCTGTTCTTGACGATTTTGACTTTGACCCTTGAGTCAAAGTCTGGATAAGAACTATTGGTGATTCGTTATGGGTAATTCTTTAGCTAGTTCGTTATGGGAGCTTAGCAAATCAGAGGGTGATTCGTTAGCTAATTCGTTATGGGAGCTTAGCGAATCAGAGGGTGATTTGTAGCTAGTTCGTTATGGGAGCTTAGCGAATCAGAGGGTGATTCGTTAGCTAGTTCGTTATGGGAGCTTAGAGAATCAGAGGGTGATTCGTTAGCTAGTTCGTTATGGGAGCTTAGCGAATCAGAGGGTGATTCGTTAGCTAGTTTGTTTTGGGAGCTTAGCGAATCAGAGGGTGATTCGTTAGCTAGTTCGTTATGAGAGCTTAGCGAATCAGAGGGTGATTCGTTAGCTAGTTCGTTATGGGAGCTTAGCGAATCAGAGGGTGATTCTTTACCCAATTCGTTAAGGGCAAAGTAACGAACTTGGAGTTTAATATAAAGATAGAATGGTCCCAAAACTTAGAAAGAATTATATAATTACATAACAACCCTTGGAGTTTGGAAATTTATGAAAGATACCTTTAAAGGTAAATGAGTAACGATTTACTAACCAGGTAATGATTTAATGAAGTAAAACAGCTTAGACGTGTAAGACTAATTAAGTAGCAATGAGATGACTAGAGCGGTACTTAATACTGTAATTATTATACAGTTAGTCGTGCACAGCTCAAGAAGGGAATAACCGTAAACGGTGAACGCAACCGCATTGATGTGAGTTTCTAGCCCCACTTCTGTGTTATGTTTCGGGGCTGTGTGCATACTCGATATGTTTGTTAATACACTTATCCTAAGTGATAAGTGTATGCCTTATATGAATGATGTGAAATGTATGAGTGATTGTTTGTTAGTACGTGAACGATCTTCAGTTATTGCACGTACTGTCAGGTTGTAGTGTTACGTATAAGGTAAGTATAATGTATTTGCTTATATGTATGAATGCGATAAAGTTAATAAACGAAGGAAAGGCATGGTTGGATGGTAACGAAGAGGGACCAGACCCTAATAATATCTGTGATGTTAGGGACCAGACCCTTATAATATCTGTGATGTTAGGGACCAGACCCTCATAATATCTGTGATGTTAGGGACCAGACCTTCATAATATCTGTGATGTTAGGGACCAGACCCTAATAATATCTGTGTTGTTAGGAACCAGACCCTAATAATATCTGTGATGTTAGGGACCAAACCCTTATAATATCTGTGATGTTAGAACCAGACCCTAATAATATATGTGAGGTTATAGGGCGAAAGGCTCTTTAAACCGTATGATTATGCATGTAAAGAAAGTATGAAGGTAAGAATGAAAGTATATGCACTTATGTGTGTATGAAAGGAAGTTAAGAGGTTAAGTATGAAATGTAAGAAGGTATTGTATGATTATGTGATTAACTAGAACTCACTCAGCGTAGCTAACTTTTAGTATACACGCAGGTGAGTAGAATGAGGCGGGTAGCTTGAGGAGGACACATGGCAGAGTTGGACGAAGCTGGCATATGAAGATTTTGCTATGATGTTTTATTTTAAAAGACTATGTTTTGTTTTTAAATGACTATGAATGCTCGATAAGACAAGAATTATGGTTATGGAATGTAATGGTTTGAATGTTTTTAATGTTCCACGAATGTTTTAATTAACTCTGATATTTAGAACTGCGTTTTGAGTAAATCCAACACGAAAGTAGGGCTACCGGTAACGGGGCCTTACAAGTTGGTATCAGAGCAAAGTTCGAGAGATTTAAGCATCCTACATGCTTAGACTCGAACAGAGAATGGGATTTAAGTAAGAAAAGAAAGAAGATGCCAGTTCAAGATAGCTATGTGTCACTCAAGAAAGCCCAGTAACGGTAAAGTGTATGGATAAATATGTATGTTAATGTTAGCTTGATTGCTAAAGAAAGGATATGTGAATGTTAGGGATAGGATTATTTGATTGATTAACTGTTTTGAATAGAACCAGCACAAATAGACTCATAAGGGGAAGTGTATAGGACACGGAAAGTAACGTGATCAGCTAATCACAATTGGCCACTGTTATTACCTGTTAGCCTTACTATCCTTGTACTAAATAGTTCCTTAAGTGATGACGTTTGTGTTTTCCCTTTTTAGAATACGATGGCTGGAACATGAGGAAATGTGGAAGCGGGGGGTCGAAGACGCGGCAGGCCTCGTCGTGCCCAACGACCTTCGGTAGAGACAGCTTCCAACACCGAAGCTGAAGGAAGCACAGCTGGAAGAAACCAGGAGAACAACGAAGGAGTCCAACTGGATCCCGTGATTCAAGCAGCTATTGTTCAAGCCGTAGCTACTGCTGTGAGGAATATAACTCCTGGAGGGTCTGCTGGAAGCCGTGAAAGAACTACGGAAGGGGCAGGTGGTGATGGTAGGAAAGATGATGAGAGGGAAAAGGGTGATTCAAGTGAGGTAAGGTCTGTGAAAGTTGATGATAGGAAGAGGGGTCGAGGCAGTTGCAACTATAAGTCCTTCAAAAGTTGTGACCCGCCTAAGCTGACTGGTTTAGGAGACGCAATCGCTACTCTCAAATGGATAACCGCCATGGATAAAATTATCCGTATTAGCGAGTGCCGTCCCGACCAAGCGGTAGGTTATGCTACTCAATCATTCGAGGATGAGGCTATGTATTGGTGGGAGAGTGTGGAGCAGAGGAAGACCTGTGAAGAGATCAAAGCGATGAAGTGGGAGGATCTGAAGGAGTTAGTGATGAAGAAGTTCTGTGCTGACGCCGAGGTTGAGAGGGCGGAGATGAAATTCCTGAACTTGAAAGCTGGGACAATGACACATCGTGAGTACACCACCGAGTTCAATCGAATGTCTAGGTTGGTACCCGATATGGTTAACACTGAGGCCAAGAGAATCAAGTGTTATGTGAGGGGATTGCCACAAAAAGTCCGCATGCTAGTCAGGACGAGTAAACCTGCTACTTTCGACTATGCTGTCGAACTAGCAGAGATGGTTTATGCAGACCTGGCTGCGGATGATATTGTAGTAGAAGGAGAAGAGAAGAAAGATAAGAAATGGGTTGCTCCTGTTAAGCGACCCGGTACTCAGTTATGGAACTCCAAAGATAAGAAGCAGAAAGTGTGGGAGAAGAGGTCGTATAAGACCTGCGGAAAGATGCATGGTGGTGAGTGTAAGTGGAGTAGGAGTTCTGAGGTTTGTAGCAAATGTGGAAAGACTCACGGTGGAGAATGCCGGATGGGGTCTAATGTGTGTTATCAGTGTGGGAAGGTGGGGCATTATGCCAATGAGTGCAGTGCGAAGCCAACATGTTACAAATGTGGCAAGACAGGCCACATGGCGAGAGAGTGCACCGATGGTGAGGCTGGAGGTAGTGGGAAGGAAGATGCTGACCAAGCAAGGCCGAGGACTAGGGCCTACATGTTGACCCAAGAGCAAGCCAAGCAGATTCCCGATGTCGTCACAGGTACGTTTCTAGTAAACGGTATCTCCGCTTCAGTATTGTTTGATTCGGGTGCGAACAAAAGTTTCGTAGCCACGCCGTTTAGTAAATTAGCTAAAATGAAATATTGCCGAGTGTCCGAAACCTTTATAGTAGAAACCGCTAGTGACACTTCGATTAAAATAATGAAAGTGGTTAAAAATTGTAAGATAGAATTATAGGGACATGAGTTCCCTGCTACCGTGTATGTTATGACCTTAGGAGGGTTCGATGTGGTTTTGGGGATGGATTGTTTGTCTGAGTACGAAGCTCAGATAGTGTGTAGGAGTAGGATAATAAGGTTAAAGTCCTTGGATGGTAGTGTGGTGACCGTTTATGGTGATAAGGAAGGTTCTGGGCTTAATGTCATTTCGATGATAAAAGCCGAGGGTTTGCTAAGGCGAGGGTGCTGTTCCTACCTGGCGTATGTTGTCAACGCTAGGGCCGAGACGAAAGAAATGAAAGATGTTCCTATCGTGCGCGACTACCGAGAAGTATTCCCAGACGATCTTCCGGGGTTGCCACCGGTGCGAGAGATAGAATTCCAGATAGACTTAGTACCGGGCGCCCAACCCGTCGCGAAAGCACCTTACAGTCTAGCACCGTCCGAAATGAAAGAATTGATGTCCCAACTGCAAGAACTTCTCTACAAAGGTTTCATAAGACCAAGTGTTTCCCCGTGGAGCGCACCAGTGTTGTTCGTGAAGAAGAAGGATGGATGTATGAGAATGTGCATAGACTATTCCGAGTTGAATAAGATTACGGTAAATGATAGATATCCTTTGCCAAGGATTGATGATCTGTTTAACCAACTGCAAGGTTCAAGTTGGTTCTCACGGATAGATCTCAGATCAGGCTATCATCAGCTGAAGGTGAAAGAGGCAGACATCCCTAAAACAGCGTTCCGAATGCGATACGGACACTATGAGTTCCTCGTAATGTCATTCGGTCTAACAAATGCTCCTGCAGCATTTATGGACATGATGAATAGGGTGTGTCGGCCAATGTTGGATAATTCAGTAATCGTCTTTGTCGATGATATATTGATCTATTCCAAGAGCGAGTCCGATCATGCCGAGCATCTGAGAGAAGTATTGGAAACTCTGAAGAAAGAGAAGTTGTATGCTAAGTTTTCAAAATGCGCGTTCTGGTTGCGAGAAGTGCAATTTCTTGGTCACGTGATTAATCCTGAAGGGATTACCGTGGACCCAGCTAAAATTGAAGCGATAACGAATTGGAAGACTCCGCAGAATCAGACTGATATACGAAGCTTCCTAGGGCTGGCTACTATAGGAGATTCATCGAAGGTTTCTCCAAGATAGCCGCGCCGTTGACCGGTATGACCCGAAAGTCGATAGTATTTAGTTGGGGTAAGTTTCAAGAAGAAGATTTTCAGGAGTTAAAGAAGAGACTCACGCAAGCTCCAATCCTTGCTCTACCCGATGGTGACGAGGATTTAGTTGCTTGTGCCGATGCCTCGCATCAAGGGCTAGGTTGCATGTTGATGCAACGAGGGAAGGTGATAGCTTACGCGTCTAGACAGTTGAAAGTCCACGAGAGTACTTATCCGACGCATGATTTAGAGCTAGCGGCAGTAGTGCATGCCTTAAAGATATGGAGGCATTACCTGTATGGTACTAAGTGTACTATTTATACAGATCATAAGAGTTTAAAGTATTTCTTTGATCAGAAGGAATTGAACATGAGGCAGAGAAGATGGTTAGAATTGATAAAGGATTACGACTGTGAGATCAAGTACTACCCCGGTAAAGCTAATGTGGTCGCCGACGCGCTAAGCCGTAAGAACGAGGAAGTCCTTGCAATAGTAAAGTCATACCAGTTGATCAAGAACCCAAGTCTTTTTGAATAAATCATCAAGGCGCAGTCTGAGGTGTTAGTATATGAAGGGTTAGTAAAGAAAGAAAGGATTTATGGTCAGCGAGATGAGTTGATGGAGAACACTCATGGAGTTAAGACTAGGTTCGACCGTATGTGGATCCCACGCCATGGTGATCTTAGAAGTCGAATCTTAGATGAGGCTCATAAGTCAAGATATTCTATTCATCCAGGATCTACAAAAATGTATCAAGATTTGAAAAGAGACTACTGGTGGCCTGGGATGAAGAATGACGTGGTGGATTATGTTAGTAAGTGCTTAACTTGCTTACAAGTCAAAGCCGAACATCAAAAGCCTTATGGGAAGATGCAACCGCTAGATATACCTGAGTGGAAATGGGAACACATCACCATGGATTTCATAACTAAGCTACCTCGTACAGCTAAGCATCATGATACTATCTGGGTGATTGTGGACCGTTTGACCAAGAGTGCTCATTTTCTACCCATACGAGAGGCCATCTCGTCAGAAACGTTAGCAAGCTTGTTCATTACAGAAGTTGTAACCAAGCATGGAGTACCGTTATCGATCGTGTCTGATAGAGATACACGGTTTACTTCGAGGTTCTGGAAGAAATTCCATGAAGCTATGGGGACGAGGTTGAACATTAGTACGGCGTATCATCCTCAAACCGATGGACAGTCTGAAAGGACGATCCAAACCCTTGAGGATATGCTGCGTGCTTGTGTTTTAGATTTTGGTGGAAGTTGGGATGATCATCTGCACCTGGCAGAGTTCTCCTATAATAACAGTTACCATTAAAGTATTGGTATGCCACCGTTTGAGATGCTTTACGGTAGACGATGTAGAACCCCGGTGTGTTGGGGTGAGATTGGTCAGAAGGAAATGGGAAGCCTAGAAGTGTTTCAAGAAATGTCTTCAAGGTTCGATCAGATCAAAGCAAGAATGAAAGCCGCTCAAGACAGACAGAAGTCGTATGCGGATAAGCGGCGACGACCGATTGAGTTTCACATTGATGAAAATGTGATGCTTAAGGTCTCGCCTTGGAAAGGAATTATCCGTTTTAGAAAGAGGGGGAAGTTGAGTCCAAGGTACATTGGACCGTTTAAAATTATAGATCGTGTAGGCGAAGTGGCTTATAAACTAGTCTTGCCAGAAGAGTTAGAAGGAATTCATTCAACCTTCCACGTTTCTCATCTGAGAAAATGTCTAGCTGATGACATGTCTCGTGTGCCATTGATGGGCATCGAGGTTGATGAGCAGTTGAACTACGTTGAACAACCGATCGAGATAGTTGACCGCAAGGAGAAGCAGCTTCGTCACAAGGTTATACCTTTAGTGAAAGTGATATGGAAGCATCGCAAAGGTTCAGATGCTACTTGGGAAGCTGAGGATGAGACGCGCAAGTTTTATCCGAATTTGTTTATGTAATAGTTAGGTTTCGGGGACGAAACCTCTTTAAGGAGGGAAGACTTGTAACATCCTGCTTTTGATAAGAATTAATAAAATAAATTTCGTTCATTTTATAAAGTGTTTTGTGTCAGTTTAAATAAATAAACTAATAGAAGGTGGGCTTGGACTTTAGAAGATGGAAAATAAGGAATGGAATGGGCCTTAAGTCAATGGGCTTAAGGGAGTATAAATACCCCTTAAACCCTAAACCTTTCCATTTTTATCCATTCTCTACACCATAGCCTACACCTTGGAAAACACAAACACCATCCTATAACCCGAACCAAGATCCGAAGTCGAAACCCAAGATTGTTGGTGCTAGATCGTTGTGACGAACCAAAACAACATCAAAGACCACCTCGTGTTCGAATACCGACTCGTCTAAGGTACGTTTATATTTAGAAATCGTTCATATAGGTTCGGTTTGATTAAGGAAATCGGAGATTTGTGTTAGTTTGTTATAAACGAATCCAAAACAACAAATCTTATGGAAATTGGTTAACATTTGATGGGTTAATTGTAAACCTAAGTAAACCCGTAACCTATATGCCTAAATCGCACCCCTTAAACATCGATGTTAAGCCGATTTGATGGTTGGGGTTTGTAGGCGCTGGTCAGACGATTCCGTTGATACCAAAATCGTGATATTTGGTTAAGAAACTAAGGTTTAATTGCAGATCTAAGATCCGTTGACAATTTGCTGTTCTTGACGATTTTGACTTTGACCCTTGAGTCAAAGTCTGGATAAGAACTATTGTTGATTCCTTATGGGTGATTCTTTAGCTAGTTCGTTATGGGAGCTTAGCGAATCAGAGGGTGATTCGTTAGCTAATTCGTTATGGGAGCTTAGCGAATCAGAAGGTGATTCGTTAGCTAGTTTGTTATGGGAGCTTAGCGAATCAGAGGGTGATTCGTTAGCTAGTTCGTTATGGGAGCTTAGCGAATCAGAGGGTGATTCGTTAGCTAGTTCGTTATGGGAGCTTTGCGAATCAGAGGGTGATTCGTTAGCTAGTTCATTATGGGAGCTTAGCGAATCAGAGGGTGATTCGTTAGCAAGTTCGATATGGGAGCTTAGCGAATCAGAGGGTGATTCGTTAGCTAGTTCGTTATGAGAGCTTGGCGAATCAGAGGGTGATTCGTTAGCTAGTTCGTTATGGGAGCTTAGCGAATCAGAGGGTGATTCTTTACCCAATTCGTTAAGGGCAAAGTAACGAACTAGGAGTTTAATATAAAGACAGAATGGTCCCTGAACTTAGAAAAGAATTATATAATTACATAACAGCCCTTGGAGTTTGGCAATTTATGAAAGATACCTTTAAAGGTAAATGATTAATGATTAACTAACCAGGTAATGATTTAATGAAGTAAAACAGCTTAGACGTGTAAGACTAATTAAGTAGCAATGAGATGACTAGAGCGGTACTTAATACTGTAATTATTATACAGTTAGTCGTGCACAGCTCAAGAAGGGAATAATCGTAAACGGTGAATGCAACCGCATTGAGGTGAGTTTCTAGCCCCACTTCTGTGTTATGTTTTCGGGGCTGTGTGCATACTCGATATGTTTGTTAATACACTTATCCTAAGTGATAAGTGTATGCCTTATATGAATGATGTGAAATGTATGAGTGATTGCTTGTTAGTACGTGAAAGATCTTCGGATATTGCACGTACTGTCAGGTTGTAGTGTTACGTATAAGGTAAGTATAATGTATTTGCTTATATGTATGAATGCGATAAAGTTAATAAACGAAGGAAAGGCATGGTTGGATGGTAACGAAGAGGGACCAGACCCTAATAATATCTGTGATGTTAGGGACCAGACCCTTATAATATCTGTGATGTTAGGGACCAGACCCTCATAATATCTGTGATGTTAGGGACTAGACCTTAATAATATCTGTGATGTTAGGGACCAGACCCTAATAATATCTGTGATGTTAGGGACCAAACCCTTATAATATCTGTGATGTTAGGTGCCAGACCCTAATAATATCTGTTAGGTTATAGGGCGAAAGGCTCTTTAAAACGTATGATTATGTATGTAAAAAAAGTATAAAGGTAAGAATGAAAGTATATGCACTTATGTGTGTATGAAAGGAAGTTAAGAGGTTAAGTATGAAATGTAAGAAGGTATTGTATGATTATGTGATTAACTAGAACTCACTCAGCGTAGCTGACTTTTAGTATGCACGCAGGTGAGTAGAATGAGGCAGGTAGCTTGAGGAGGACACATGGCAGAGTAGGACGAAGCTGGCATCTGAAGATTTTGCTATGATGTTTTATTTTAAAAGACTATGTTTTGTTTTTAAATGACTATGAATGCTCGATAAGACAAGAATTATGGTTATGGAATGTAACGGTTTGAATGTTTTTAATGTTCCGCGAATGTTTTAATTAACTCTGATATTTAGAACTGCGTTTATGAGTAAATCCAACACGAAAGTAGGGCTACCGGTAACGGGGCCTTACATCGTGTTCTTCCAAAATCTAATTGGGTGTTTTTGTAATGACAATCAATCCCAGAGAAAAATGATTTGAGGTATGTAAGTTAATTAATTGTTGTTGTTTGTTCCAATTAAATTATAATATAAGCTATACGACACCTATAGTTTGTATAATTGTAACTGTATTTCATCATGAAGTAGGTTAATTAAAAAAAAAGGTTTTATTTTTTTATTTTTCTTTTCAATCGATGTGTACAGGGAAGGGTTGTTCTTTATTTTTTTTTGTTCAATATAGGTGTACATATGTAGCAATATAAAGTTTGAATACATCAAATTGTGCATGTTGTTTTGTTAGTAATATAGCGGGTGTAGGTTTGATATCACAAAAATATGCATGTTGTGTAATCTGAATGGTTGTTTATTCTCTATGAGTAGGTCCCTACGTACGTATGACCTTATGCCAGACATCCATACGTGCAGACGATCCTACGTGTGTTAATACGTACCTATGTACATACTTATCTATGTACCTACGTACAACATACATACATACATAGGCACACCATACATCATACAAAATATATACATCATGTGTACATACATACATACATACATACATACATACATACATACATACATACATACATACATACGGACATTTATGTGTGCCTATGTACATATACATTTATACCTACGTACGTTCAAGCATGTGTATCTACATATATACATCATAGAAAAATGTATGTTTAGGCATACGTACCTACACAGATACACAATATGTACCTATATAGATACATCATATGCAGATACATACACACATACGTATAGACATGCATACCAACATATGAACAGTCATACGTGCATGTTGGATTAATCGGTTGGTTAAATGGGTCATGGGTCAGTAATAAAGTGGGTTGATGAATAGCTAACAGGTCACGTGTAGGGATTTGGTCCAGATTGATCAAGTTTTACGGGACGTAAATGTGTGGTGTTGGAGTCTTTAAATAAGGTAGGAGTGGACTTAGTATTTTTTGCATGTAGTTTTATCTGTCATTGTTTATTATAAATAGATGTATAATTTATGTTATCATGCAACCTTTTGATTTACCGAATACGCAGGGCTATTCATTTGTTTCTTTCATCACCGCATATAACGCATAGTGTGTTTGTGTGTTCATCCAGGTCTGAAACAACAGGGCCTGCTTACCTATATATGTACATTCATAAAGTGTATGGCGTACGTATGAAGGCACATACGTACCTCATATACATACGTTTACACATAAGTACCTACATAGATAAATTGTATGTACATATTTTATTGTGCTTTGCTTTAAAGAATATTGTAATGCATTTTATGTTGCTCTACTACTATCAATCTGATATGCAATGTGCTGATGCTATATGAAATATTTGTTATTTTAAAATACATTTGTATCATTGCTAAACACATTAATTTATATATTATAGTTGATTGTAGATGACAGTTGGTTATGTGTTTAGATTATTGATGTAAGTGGTCATGTTAGTTTGAGATGTCTGTCGATAATTATGAGTTTATGTGTAGTAAGCATTTTTATTGATATTTGATATTCAACTATAGTAACAAGAAAGCTAGTTTTATATGTGGAAGTTTAATGTCTTTATCATCAGTCTTTTTTTGGTTGGAGTTAATGTTTTCTAATATGTTTTAGAAAGCTAATTTATGTGTTATAAGTTGTTCTATAAAGTTGTCTATAGAAACTATAAAGTTGTATGATGTTAGATATTGAAAAAAAAGACGAAAAGGCTAGTTTTAGATTATTATTAATTAATTAATTTTTATTTGGTTTTTTTAAACAGACCGAGAGGCATTTGGATTTTAAAGACTTCACAAGCTCAAGAGAGTCGAGTTAGATGAAAATCAATAGTAAGCACATGGTGGATGACGATGTGACTAGAATGACACTAAAAATGTGACGTTTAACATTGTTCATTGCCCAGATTCTATCATCGAACATAAATACGATAAGATCACATATTAGAGAGGTTCTAAGTTCGGATCAAATGTTTGGTTGATCAAGGAACAGTAGGATAAAAGGCATACTTGTTTATTTATAATTTGAAGGAACGTTATTTGTTGTCTAGGTCTTTAGGATGTGAATTTTTAATTTTTTTTCCGTAATACATTTAAAAGTATTAATGTATGAAGAATATCATGTTTAAGTTGATGAAGAATTAATATTATTGAAGAAATCTTGTTTTTGTAAGGATTAATAGTATGTTGTGTAGGGAATAATTAATATTATTATTTAAGTTTCTACGTAATGTTAAATTACATTATATTAATGTTAAGACAATAATAACCAATATTGTTTAATATAAATATGATGGCAGCTCTTAGTGGCTATGATGAACAATTAAAAGGCATAAAAAATAATAAATTAAAAATTAATACAATTGAATTTTATAAACTAGCTGTAACTTCTTCTTACACTATGGCTTACCAAATATGAGAAAAGTTATATTTACTATAATACCCTTATCATTATAAAAAATTATAAATTGAAAGAATAAATATGATCGGTTGAATTCATTTCTCGCACTTCTCACATTAAAACACTTCTGAAATGAACCTAAATATATATATATATATATATATATATATATATATATATATATATATATATATATATATATATATATAGAAATGGTTCAAATAAAAAGAAGTAATTTTCTAGGAATGGTAAAACCAATAGAATTTTGACATTTGGCATTAAAACCTATGGTGAAAGGATAATTCTAGGAAACTATGTCGGTTATAATGATGAAAGAGTAATTCTAGGAAACTATGACGGTTTTTGGTAATTTTAAATCTCAACCATTGATTGATATGATCCAATGGCTATGATTTATTCTTAGTCTTCCTGGGAAACTACTTGTTTTTAGGATAACCCTCCTATATATATATATATATATATATATATATATATATATATATATATATATAGGGGAGAGATATTTTGAGAACTTGATGAGTTGTAAGAATTTTGAGAACTCAATTCTGGACCACACAATTAATTAAATGGTATGAAATTTATGGTTGAGATTAAATTTAATTAAAAAATGAATCAGGAGAGAGAATAAATATTTTTGATGATTACACAAATTTAAATGTTAGTTACACATGTGTAATAAGTCGATTCGGTGTGTAAAAAAATACTATAATTTTTTGTACATTACATACACTTACGTATTACACATGTGTAAAAAAAATTCAAAAAAAAAATTTGTTATGTTGAGTTCTTTCGAGTTCTTAAAGCTTAAAGTGGTTCTCAAAAGAAATCAATCCTATATATATATATAGAGAGAGAGAGAGAGAGAGCAAGGTTATAATAAAAAGTATATTTTTTCTAAAAAGTGTAAGAAGTAATCTTGGCCATTAGATTAATCAAAACACATAGGGGTATGATTGTCCATAAATTATTTTTATTTTTGGTATTAAATTTATTATACTTATTTTTTCCTAATCTCAAACCCAAGCATTACAATCTCTCTCCACGTTTCCCTCAAAACCCCACATTGTCGTCGCCCCTAAATTCCTCATCGTCATTGCCACCACCAAAAAAAGCCAGCGTCCTCCTCAAGGTACCTCCAGTGTTGAAGGGTTCATAACCCTAACTCAAAAAGACGACAACAGTAACCAGTATCGTAAGACGTGGAAGTGTTTCGATGTTTTTTTTGTTGGAAGCAATGGTTTCGAAGGTGACATATCAAGATAACCACAATTTTATGGCGGCGCTATGCTTTATGGATATGGTTAGTATTCTTCGGAGATCACAATCAATGGAGTTTTGGTCTGGTGGAACAAATAGAGAAATTGAAGTATTGGGTTTTGAAATTGAATACACAAACATTGATTTGGGGGTTTGGATCTGGGGAAGTGCGAAGGTTTTTTTAGCATCAAAGATGGTGACGAAGGCGGATTGAAGGTCTATGACTGCGGCTCTACATGTGTTCTTTTGTTTTTTGTGGTTGATCGAGTTGTATCTGAAGGTTCCCGGACGGATCTTACACGGGATATCGCTATCTGCGCAGGTGCAGAATCCCTGCGTAGGTAGTTACGAGCGTAGAATACGTAAAACACGAACACACTATACAAATGAAACCACGTTATATTATAACTCGAACCACGTCTATTACAGACACTTGACACGTGAAATGATCACAACTATCACGAACTCTAAAACGAACTCTCAAAAACTAACCACTTAAACAGTAACCCGTAGGTTACTTAAATACACGACAACTTCGCCTCAGGCGAAGTTGTCAATAACTTCGCTCGTTGAACAAGTTCGCCTAGGCGAACTTGTCAACAACTTCGCTTGTTCAACAAGTTCGCCTAAGCGAACTTGTTGACAACTTCGCTTACATACATAAAGATAAACTTAAACACAATTACATTACAGACTCGATTACAAACGCTAGACTATGAACTACTGACATCTATGTACCAACAGAGACTCCCCCTTGGCAGTAGCTTCATATCTTGATCTTCAAAGCTTGTGTCTTGTAATCTCTCGTCTTCTCTCTGCATCCCCTCAAGCATGCACTCCCTGTCTAACACATACAGAGACCAGCTTCTGGTACTTCTTAGCTTGCTCTTTCCAAGCAGGAATGTAGAAAATCTTCTTAGCATGTAGTACCTGCAAGTCAGCTTGAGACAGATTGACTAAGTGCATAGGATCATACACTCTCATGATCTCTTGCTCATCTTCATCCTCCATGACTGCTTCAGCAGTCTCACAGTCCACGTACCACCATTTCAAACCTTTTAAGACATTCTTGGGCATCACCTTCATCAGCACTTCTTTTAAATTGCGGACTGGTTTATACTTCATAACCATCCATGGTTTGCCGTCTGCCCTCATCCCTCTATCTTTATCTTCCACTAACTTCCCTTTCTGAGGCTTCAGAAGTTCAAACTTTTTATCTTTGATGGCCTCCTTCCAAACAATTTTCCCAATCATCCTCGCCATATTATCATTACTTCTGTTTATCAGCCCCAGTCTCGCTAAGTCTTTCACCTCACACTCCGGTAAGGTATTCAGGGATCTTAACATCCTCTTGAAGTACTGAATGCCGTCGTAACGTTTGATCACAAATAATCTCAACTCTTCATCGTACAACCAGCATATGATTCCTTTCTTCGATTCTGCATATCCCTTTATATTATATGACTTCTTGAACATCGTTGGTACTGCAGGCTTCTTCGTCTTTACAAACCACTGAGCGCAGCCTTCCTTCCAATTTGGCTGTTCTTCCCACTCAGTGTTGTCAACCTCAGCAGCTTCACATATAGTCGACTGTTCAACCACAGGGATCTCATGCTCGACATTTTCTTCAACAATTTCTCCTTCCTCTATCACATTCTCAACCACAATTTCTGCACCAATCTTTTCAATCTCACTGATTGGCAGAACATCTTCATCAAATAACACAACTTCTAACGTCATCTTCCCGTTAGTTACCGTACCCCTTCCAGTTATTCTGCCACCACTCTCACCGGCAAAACTGACTCTTGCTCCCTGAACAGGTTTTAAATCTTGTAACAAATTCTTGTTACCAGTCATGTGCCGGGAACAGCCGCTGTCCACAACCCAAAGATTATTGGAAGCCCTGTTCAACTGTTCCTGCACAAACAAAAGAGATTATTAAAATTTGGGGACCCAAGACCTCTTGGTCTTGGGTCGACTAACCTTCTTATCAGAACTCACACACCTTGACTGACCATAGTTAGCATTAGGAAAATTTTCACGAGTCCTAACAGGATACCTCCTTGGAGACTGATAGTGAGGCCAACCAAACTGACGAACATTAAGAGAATTAAAAGGATTATAGCAGTTGGTTTGGTTATTAGTAGTGTGAAAACGAGATGTGTTTCTTTGAAAACCGGTATTATATCTCAAATTTGAATGGTTTTCATTTTTAACATTTAAACGATTACTAAAAACCTTAGTCTCAGTTTTCGAGGGCCTCACCTCTCTGAAACGCTGCTTCAGAGGGCAATCAGCAACAAGGTGCCCTGTTTGATTACATCTAAAACAACATCTATATTCAGCTTTCTTTTCAGCAGATGTTTTAGATGTGGAGGCAGTATTACCACCCGTACGTCTCACATAAGGTGGGACATATGGGTTGAGTGGAGTACTCTTTTGAGTTGATTTAACCTTTTCTCCACTAGTGGGTAATACTTCCTTATCTTTTGTCTTACCCGACTCGGATGACTTATCCGAATCAGATGAGACTGGACTTGAAATTTTAATTTTTGAGACAGGCGAACTTGTTTCGCCTCTACTAACTTCCGGTACTTTACCAGTTTCCTTAGCAGTACCTGTCTGATCAGCTACAAAATTAACAGATTCATGAACACTAGGATTGAAAGTATAATTATGGTTATATGGTGGTGGAACCTCATGGTAACCAATTCCTCCCCTCTTAGGTGAGGAACCTTGATCACTGACGAGGTGATCAAGAATAGAAGAGGAATTCTGGAATTGCTCCAGTTTCCTATTTAGTTCCACCACTTTTACCTGGTGATCAGCAATCTGCTTTTCTTTCTCAGCAATTAACTTGGTTTTCTCTTCTAAAACCTCGTAGCTTAGATCGATCACATCAATTTTTTCAGCTAGTTTTGTTTTTAAACTTTTAATGTCCTTTTCACACGCTTTAATTTTTATTCTATAATTATTTTCTCTTGTCTTTGTAAAATGATGATCTTCTTTCAAGGTTTTAAATTCGGCATCCAATTTAACATACTGATCAGTAATTGTTGCAAGCTGTTCAGACAAGTTCTCACATTTAGTACAGATAGGTTTAGTACATACCTCGGTGTTCTGATCATCAGCCATGAAGGCTTTTTCATTTTCAGCAGCTTTCACACATTCTTCAGCTGCAACCTTCGCCATGTGAGCTTGCTCAAAGAGTTCTCCAGAGAACATATTCCAGTTGTATTCACCAGCATCAGACATCAAGGCTCTATTCCCTTTGTTATTTCCATTTTGCTGTGTAGTCCTCCCCTGACTACGTTCTACCCGTGCATTAGTGCACTCTTTTGCAAAGTGTCTATTCTGTTGGCAATTGTAACACCTCACCCTTGACTTGTCAAATTCTGGCTTTCCACCTACGAACTTTCTGCCAGTCTTCTTCATGAAACGCTTCACTCTTCTGACTATCATCGCCATCTGCCACTGCAGATCCATCTCCTCCAGATCGTCAGGATCGATCTGGTCATAGTCTTCTTCCAAAACAGCAGGGTCCACAATCTTCCCTTGTATGTAGTTCTCGTAAGAAGCAATAAAAGATGCATAGACTGCAAACTGCTCTTCAGCAGATTTGACACTCATTGGCATCTTAGTGTAGTTATTGCTTGAAGCAATGGGAGAGAAACTACTTTTGGATGCTTGAGGTTTTGAAGCACTTGATCCTCCAGCAACGAAGCAAACATCACCGTTCATGTTTACAGACACATTTCCTTCATGAGAAGAGTCAGAACCTGACTCTCCTTTGGAGTAGTAAGCAGCAGAGTCAGGCTTCGAACTTGAGCCTGAGTTAACTTTGGCACCATACATACCAGGGTCTTGAATCTGATCTGTTGGTGTCTCTTTACGAACCATATTAAGCTCAAAGGTTCTGAGCTTGTTTACTGCTGTTTCCAAATCATAATTAGGAAAGTCTCTGTCTTCCCTCATTAGATCAGTGTACATTTCCCACTTCGGTGGGAGAGCATCGAGAAGCTTCTCAACTATTTCCTCTTCTCTGTAAGCAATCGAATAGTTGTTCAGCTCTGTCATTAGATGATAATATCGGGTGATAATATCATCGAGTGATTCGTTCTTCAAATGCTTGAATACAGAGAACTGGGTCTTCAACAGCTTGATCTTCGAGGCACAAATACCCACGTTCCCTTCGAATCTATTCTCAAGAGCATCCCAAAGCTCTCGTGCAGAAGTGTACTTCCTGAATGTATGGAGAACCTCTTGAGGAAGAGCCATAGTAATTGCAGCATGGGCCTTGCTCTCGACCTCATACATTTTCTTCTCTTCTTCCTCCATCTTGCTGTACTTCTTAACCACATCACGACCTTCGTAATCCATTGTCGGTGGGATATATCCATCCTGGATGCACACCCACATCTTTGCATCCTGGTATTTAATATACTGAATGAATCTATCCTTCCAAGCTACAAAGTCAGTTCCTTTCATCAACCTTGGGGCCTTAGTAGCCGACCCCGCTTCTACTTCCATTTTGACTAACTCTGAGATGTTAATTGGCGACATCTTCGCGAAAACAAGAAAAACCCGAAAATTAAAAAAAAATCTTCCAAACAGTACTATAGGCGAAGTTAAGGCTAACTTCGCTTAAGCGTTAACTTCGCTGGAAAATTCTTAAATTTGCGTGACTTGGCGAAGTTGAGAATAACTTCGCTTAAGGTAAGCGAACTTAGGAGGTAAGCGAAGTTGAGGATAACTTCGCTTAGGCGAACTTATGAGGTAGGCGAAGTTGTGGATAACTTCGCTTAACCTTATATTTTCGCCGAAACCCTACTTCCAGTGACGGCAACTTCGCCTGAAGAACAGTAACTTCGCCCGAAGAACACTGAAAATATTCAGATCTGTTTTCGACGATTTAGCAGTTTCCGGTCAGTGTAACGGCTTGAATATGACTGTATAAGGTGAGTATAACACAATCCCAACGAAAACGTGTCCCGCGAATAGGTCAAACGAGACGTTTTCTACACCCGCGTGAAATCCCGAACCTCACAATCGAGCCTAAGCTCTGATACCAAATGAAGGTTCCCGGACGGATCTTACACGGGATATCGCTATCTGCGCAGGTGCGGAATCCCTGCGTAGGTAGTTACGAGCGTAGAATACGTAAAACACGAACACACGATACCAACGAAACCACGTTATATTATAACTCGAACCACGTCTATTACAGACACTTGACACGTGAAATGATCACAACTATCACGAACTCTAAAACGAACTCTCAAAAACTAACCACTTAAACAGTAACCCGTAGATTACTTAAATACACGACAACTTTGCCTCAGGCGAAGTTGTCAATAACTTCGCTCGTTGAACAAGTTCGCCTAGGCGAACTTGTCAACAACTTCGCTTGTTCAACAAGTTCGCCTAAGCGAACTTGTTGACAACTTCGCTTACATACATAAAGATAAACTTAAACACAATTACATTACAGACTCGATTACAAACGCTAGACTATGAACTACTGACATCTATGTACCAACAGTATCTTCATGGTTTTCTCGGGTATGTTCTTGGATCTAGGTCTGCTCGAATATTCCTCGGTAAGTCAGACAGGATTGGAAGCCATTTTGGATTATAATTTGAATTTCATATTTGAAATTTTAATGATTTTGTTTCACTTGCAGGTAAGATTATTTTCTTGGATGGTGGCTATCTTTTTTTTGGAATGATGTTGGTTGGTGGTTAATACGCTATTCAATGCATTTTCAACTCTCTGACCTCCTTGTATTTAATTTAGTTCTGGACATGGATTAAGTAAATAATATGTCGGTCATAAGTAGGGTGCAAGAGTTATGTTGGGCTATGTGCAGGGTGAAAAGATTGGGCTTCACTTTGGCATTTTGAATGGAAGGAAAAACATATTGTTTTTGTTCATGACACTTAAGAAAAGAATATTGTGTTTTATAGTATTTTTATTTTTCGTAATTATTGTTCATTATATTGAGTTTCATGGTGTTTTCGTTCTTCGTAATCATGGTTAACGAATTCTAGTGTTTTTTGGTTACTTGTCGGTGTGTTTTGTTCTTAGTGTTCTTGGTGTTGTGTTTTAAATTTGGATGAAAATTTGGCATTGTTTTTAAATTTTGATTATTATTTGATTTAAAACACACTGTAATATATATCTTGACACTCTTGGTGTTGTGTTTTAAATTTGGATTAAAAAATGATAATTATAAATTGATAATGTTTCCATATATAATATAACACATTGGTCGATTTTGCCCCTGGAGTGTCATAAAACAAGTATAAAAATAAAACACACCTCAAAAAAACACTACAAAGAATCTTAACCATTAGATCACATAATCCAACGCACCAGATCACTTCCTACACTTTTTAGACACACTTCACTTTTTATTTTAACCTCCCCCTATATATATATATATATATATATAGGGGAGATTTCAAATAAGAACCCCTTTGAGTTTTAAGAACTCTAAAGAACTCAGTGTAACGATTTTTTTTTCAAATTTTTTTACACATGCGTAATATACGTAAGTTACATACACGTAAAAAAAATTACAGAATTTTTTACGCACCGATTCGACTTTTTACACATGTGTAACGGACGTAAAAGTTAGTGTAACCACTTACATATTTATTCTCTCTCCTACTTTGACTTTTTTGCCAGATTTAATCTCAACCACATATTTCAATCCATTTAATTAAATGTGAGGCCTAGAATTGAGTTCTTAAGTTCTTAAAACTCAACATGGTTCTCAAAATATCCCTCCCCTATATATATATACTAGCAAAAGTGCCCGCGCGTTGCTGCGGGTTGAGGCAAGTTATTGACTCGTATTGGTTTGTAGTGTCCGGTGTGGTGTGTAATGGGTTATTAGTGCTAGCGAGCCGCCGCATGTGACTATGGTGTGTTGGATGCTTTTTGTTTTTTATTGGTGGGGGGGGGACACAAAAGTATTAACATATGCATATATATATATATACATATATATATATATATATATATATATATATATATATATATATATATATTGGATACATCGTGTTTTGTGATATATTTGTTAATAAAGTACTTTTGTGGGTTTTGTAAATTTTAATCAACTAAAGGATTAATGTGTGTTAATATGTGAGTAGTTATGGGTGAAATTTAAAAAAAGAGATGAAAGAAATGCATAAATTAAAGCCAGTAAGTCAACGAATTGTAAAAAAGGTAAAAGGGTGGGCATACATGACTTGATTTTGCACATGCATAGTCGCGCACGCATATAAATTGGATCAATGATGTTATGAAGTATCTGGTACTTAACTTGCAGAAACAAAAAGTTTTTGTTTGGGGCATTACAAACTGACAAGTATGAATCAGACTTAAATAGCACGAGAGACATTATCGATTATGAAGCACTGAATGTTTGTTTAATTTTGGAATAATGATTGACCTTACACGAAGTATGCGTTGAGTATGGTGTACATAGATTTATAATGGGATTTATATTGGATTTCTATTGCAAAAGTTGTGTCGAATTCGATTGTTTATTTATATGTACATGAGGCATTAACTTGATGTGTCAGTGAGAAGTAAAAACATTTTTTAGCAATTGATCATGTGATGATTCTATTTTCTGAGTTCCATGTAGGTTGTATATAATTAAAAATCTGAATGCCTTGGAATCGTATAAGTAAGGGTAATGACGTGTTAGGTATATTTATTGGTTCAGATAAACTAAGAACTTAACAAAATCGATTGCATCCGTCATTAAACCAAGTAAAACATATGAAAAAACAAAGAAATGAAAAATAGAGGAATAATTTGAGAACACAAAATTCTAAGTTTGCATGATTAAAACAAAGGGGATGGTAAAGGTAGAAAGTCAAAGTTTGTAAGGAAATAAGATCTTTATTATGGGGTTGCTAGAGTCTCGGTATAATGACTTGTTGTCCTTGATAGTTTAGCAAAGGATAGTACAATTCGTCGACATTCTTACATGTGTATATCTCATTAGTAAATCCATCATCTGATACGACCATAAACTTGTCGGTTGTATTGATGTATGTTATGGTCAACTCTAATAGTATAGGCATTATTGGGGGGGGGGGGGGGGTTAATCATATTTTTATCCATGTGTGACGTGTCATCTTCTATAAATCTAAGGTCCAATACGATAAACAATGAGTAACAAATATGTGGTGGTCGTTGTGAATGACAACCAAGTGTCCCTCCGAGGGTTTTGTTGGAAGTTTTGGGAATGTCGTGTTAATAAACTTCTCCATGTGAGTATCAAAAGCCAACAACTGAACACATCACCTTAAATATGTGCATTTCACAACAAAGTACATAACTCCGTTATTGAAAGTTTCACTTTTCCATTAATGGTCCTTTGTTCCCAGTTGATATTCATGTACGGTTCCAACTATTTTCCAGACCCATGGTTTTGGTAAGTACTTGTATAATTTTATTTGTTCGAGGTCGTGCTTCACATGTAGGATGGCATATTCATTTAAATGTAAGTACAATCCAATAGTGTTAGATCGTGTGTCTATATGCGCTAGTTAAGGGGTTCTAGACGACCAAGTTTCCAGTATAGCGACAACATAAACATATGAGGCCATTAAGAGTTGTATGAATGTTGAATTCATGAGGATTTGCCTCACATGGTAGTGGAACGATAATATCTGACATAGGATCTGTGTATGCTGAAGTAAGCGAATAGACTATGGTGTGCCATGGTCTGAGCACTGTAATTTTTTTTATGTTTTTGTAAATTCTTTGAAAGTGGTGACAATGCGTTGTGCTAAAAAATTTTTGTTTCAAGTAGTGAGAGCCATTGTTTCCATATGGTTTTACATTGGCCTACACACCTAGCCTTACTAATATGTCGGACAAAAGTATATCTGTATGGGCATCTTGAATCAAAGTCTTACTGGGTCTGTACGTAGATTTGGTACATGTTTTTGCACTTTTAGGCATGCCTTCGACGAAGATTTGTATTTACATCGCAAGGTGTTTATACATGAGTCATTTAGACGAAGTTTTTGAAAAGCAGTGTGAAACATCATTTAATCGATATGTGTACGATGTGGTTATATTGTGAGTCGCAAGTTACTTACAAAGTATGATAGAAAGTGACGAGTGTTTGGAAGGGTGTTTCGGTGATGCACAAAAATAAACATTAGACCTTATGTAGGCTTAAGTCGCGTGAAAGGAAAAAAAAGAGATAAGAAAATTATATTTTAATTTTTCAGCTTACAGTCATAATTATTTTCTATGAATGAAGCCTTCAACAAAATATATGAATAAAAAAATGGTTTTATTTTGTGCAGATTACAACTCCAATGTGCATTCCTTAGAGGGATTATATAGATATCAGGCATATCTTTTTCATTAAGAATAATCACAAGCCAACTATGTTTGTGAAGAAAAGTTAAAGGGTGGCTATTAATAAATGAAGTTTCACCAAAAACCATGTAACCCAAACATGACCCCTTTAATTAAATTATTTAAATGTGGAAACAACGTTGACGAGTTGGCAGGCAATAACCAAGTTGTAAACATGTGAATCTAGTTGGTGAGTTGTAAACAAACAGGTTAAATGGGTCATAAGCGGTTTGTCATGTTGAACTAATTGGGACAAACAGATCAACATGAACACGACGGGTTATGCGGGTTAAATAGGTCATAAGAAAATGGTAATTTTTTTGTTTCATAAGAAAGAGACATGGTAGACTTATAAATAAAGCAAATTTACATATCTTTTTTTATATCTTTTGTAATTTACTATGATATAAAACTGCCAACTTGCAAGTGGCGACAAATTGGGTACTACTTCACATGAGGTACAAAGTGGTTGGTGGTGGTAAGTTGGCGTGGCGGTAAGTTGCCGATAAGTTGAGACGCCTCGTCGGCGGTAAGTAAGGCGAAACCATTAATGCTATGTTTATATAGCTAAAGGAGGAAGAGTTTTGATGGTTAATCAAGGGAGTAATGTAAACCATCAATCCTTTTGCAATTTATGATTAATATATATTTAATACAACTTAAAATTTTGGAGGTTTGTAATTGTTATTGTTTAATTAGGTACTCACCAGTTCATAACGTTAGGAGACCATGAGAGCAATCTAATGATCGCTCTCGTCAATATCCTCCCACCTTATTGTTGACAGCCGATGACGCCGACAGGGTTGTGCACTTCCACACGTTGAAATTTTTGGCGGTACGTATTTCATTTTCGTGTCTATATGGTTGTTGGGATAATATATAGGTTACCAACTCTGGTTAAATAGCAAACAAGCTAGTATATATAAGCTAACAAAGTTAATAGAAACATAAGTAATAAAATATTTAAACCATAGACCTTTGTTCGGCAAGGCTATATATAATAATATTAATAACCCGACGAATGAGTTCGTGAAAGGTCTTTTCATATGAAATCCCTAATTTTTACTTTCCAAAATATTTTTATTAAATTTCACAAACATAATAGTTATTTTCAAACTCATGTTAGTTGTTTGTTTAAACAGTTTTTTTATGGTAATTTTATCAACTTTGTTTTATTGTTTCATTAATCTCAATATTGGTAACATGGTCACTAATGTTTATTTAAGAACTCTTTTTTGCTGTGAAGTCATAATGATCACATACCATAAGTAAATGTAATGAAAAACCAAGCCAATTCCCAAAGTTACTTAAATATATTGGCCCAAATCATAAATAGTTAATGTAAGATGGAAAGAATGAACAACACGTGACATATTAAACTAAAGTGCAATGCAACAATACTAACATGTAAAAAATAATTTAAAGCCTTGTCTACAAAAAGCACTCTTGTTAGTTCCTAAGACTTTTAGTAACCTCAAAAAAAAATGAGCAACATTTTCTTCTGGTGTGCCTACAACAATCCATGACCAAGATTCAATGTATGTTTACTCCCTGCTTTCTTCACAGTATCATGTATCCTATTGGTGATGAAATCTTTTGACCTGAACAACACACCCGGGTCTATGTTCCCTTTAACCGCTATATCAGAACCAAACCGTTTCCTGCCTTCAGCCATATCCACGGTCCAGTCCAAACTAATCACATCCACCCCGGTCAAAGGTAGCCGTTCCAACAACCCACCTGACCCACTTTCATAAAGAATTATAGGAAGATCCGGGTGAGTTTGTTTAACCGTGTCCACGATTCGTTTCAAGTAAGGCAAACTGAATTCTTCAAAGTCAGTCGGGCTCAGCTCGGTGGCCCATGAGGCAAAGATTTGAACTGCTTGTGCACCAGTGTCGGCTTGGTATTGAATGTATGTAGCCATTGAGGTTGTGAATTTTTCAAGCACTTTGTAGGACCTGCAATAGTGAACTGACTCAGTCACTAACATTTAACTTATGAAATATGAAATTTTGAATTATAATAATATAATGTAATAAATTAATCACCTTAGGCTGTGAGAAAGCAAGCCTCTTAATTTTGGAAAAGTGCTTTGATGATCTGCCTTCAACGCAATATGATGCTAGAGTAAAAGGAGCACCAACGAACTCTACAAATTTCCAACACTACCAAAAGTGTGTTTACAAATTTCTAACACTACCAAAAGTGTGCTTAGTTTAGTCCGAACTTTACACTATCATCTTTTTCCTTAGCCCAAATCACCTCAAGTTTTCCTTATTACATCCTTCTAACCTTGAGAAATAGTGTATAGAGGGTATGAGATTGTTATTCATTGGTATATATGTATGTTTATGTAATAGAAGCACAAGAAGGCACTATATATAGGCTAAAAAGGTTAATAGAAACATAATGACACATGAGAGTTAAGAATGTGGATAGCCACCATAATAATGATAATATGTGGATAGTCACCATAATAATGATAATAATAATCTATAATAATAATAATAATATAACACATGTAAACCATAACTTCTTGTTTTCTAAAGGATTGAATAGTAATGTCTCAAAAATTGAAGTTGCATGATGTTGTACTAAGAGCTTTAAGAGTTGATGGATACATTGACAAATTACTTTTCTTGTCCTATTATGAAATGACATTTTTGTCCTTGAACTCTAATTGTGAAATTATCATGGATACCCATCACTCTTCCTTTGTATATTATATATATATATATATATATATATATATATATATATATATATATAGTTGTGAAAAAAATTTAACAAAGTCATTAGTTTACTATAATTGGATTAAAACTAAAGAAAAACTATTCACCCATCTAGTTTTCTATACCGATGTTAGGATTTTTGAAAGAAGATAATTAAGCCGTTAATTTATGAACAAATGTACTGAAAAAGATGTCTTAGTAGACAGTTATGTAAAGTTTTCGTCATACCAAAGCTGTTATAACAACACGATTAGGATGAGATCTTACTCAAAACTTGGTTGGACGTTCACATGCAGTTTTGAGTCCTTGATTCACCACCAAGATCCAATCTTTTATCTGTGATGGATGGCAGATGTGACATCTGGTTTTATATCCATTTACTACGAACGCCATATGGGTAATTCCTCGAACCACTTACGGTCCTGGCCAGTAACTTTTCATTTTCTTCTTTAAATAGCTTCACAAGACAATTTAATAACCAAACTTTAGGCGCACTATGAATTTTTTTACACTAATCCGTTCATCATGGAAACATTGTTAGACAAGGGCCCATGTTGGGTTGTTACCACCATGCGTAATAGCACCATTTCAAAGATAATAAAGAAAGTTTCTAGACTCAGTTAGATCAATGTTTCAAGTAGAGGTATTCACCGTTCGTTTCTGCTTGTTCTTTAGAAAATATTTGGGCCAAATCAGTAAATGCGATTTTAGAATAATACAAACAGAACTGGCAGGTTAGTTTGGTCTGCAGAACTGGCCAGTTTTCATGACTTTACAATTTAACGGTTCGGTTCAGTCTGACAAATTTGTAAAGTAATAACAATTTTTCACGAATTTGGTATATACGTATATATTTATATTCCTAAAATGAAAAGAAAAAACAACAAATGTTATACGGCTGGTTCAGTTACATGGCCGGCTCCAAGCTTGAAACCATAAACTGGACCGTTACCGTCAAACCTTTAAAACCGAATTATGCTTATTTATTTCTAAGCATTTCGGCAAAGTTGTTTATCAGAAACTTAACAAAAAATCTCCACGTATAACTAGTTTAGTTCATTACAATGAATGTAACAGTGATATAGATGTCGGAGAAGAAGAAACAATTGTTTGCTTTCATGATTCACTTTTTGTGATGCTACTTGATGATTGGTATTGGATGATAGAGGAGACATCAGATAGCGACGACACTTGAGGTGTTAAATAAGATGCTACAGGCATCATTGAGGGTAGTAAAGGTAGGGAAGCTTCAGAGTTTAGTACTTTAATGGCCTCTCTCATTGATGGTCGAGATTCAGAGTCAGGGTGCACACACCATAACCCAACGATCAGCATGCGCTTGATTTCTTTTACCTCAAAGTTGTTCCCTAGACTCGGGTCAACTGCTTCTAAAAGTGTCCCAGTTCCATAGAGATCCCAAACCCATTCTACTAACCGTACCTGTTTTTCTTTAGCCTTATACTCAATTGGTTTTCGACCACATGCTATTTCTAATGCAACAACTCCAAAGCTATAAACATCCGATTCCTTAGTCACTCTTCCCGTGATCACACATTCAGGAGCCATATAACCCAAGGTGCCTGCCAACATTGTTGTTTGCGAGCCTTTCTCGTGATCAACCAACTTTTCTAGCCCAAAATCACCAAGCTTCGCATTGAAATTCGAATCCAGCATCACATTACTTGATTTAATATCTCTATGCAAAACACATTGCTCCCATTCTTCATGTAGAGACAACAAAGCAGATGCCAGGCCATGCACTATTTTAAACCTTGTTCCCCATGTCAATAAGCTCTTCCCTTTGAAAATACGGGAATCTAAGCTTCCATTTTCCATATATTCATAAACAAGAAGGAGCTCACCTTTCTGGTGACACCATCCAACGAGTTGCACCAAATTTCTATGCCTTAATTGGCTAATGATCGTCACCTCTGATGCGTACTCCTTCATCACTTGTTTGGAACCCTTCGACACCCGTTTAACTGCAACAAATGCTCCCGAGTCCTTTAGGAAACCTCTGTAAACTCCACCGAAACCTCCCTCTCCAAGCTTTTCTTTCTCTGCAAAGTCACTGGTCGAATGAGCTAATTCGTGGTATGAATATCTTTTGGGTCCCGTGCCCATTTCAAATTCACTGTTCATTTCAAAATCAACTGAGTTTTCATCTGCGTCATGTTCCCTGGCCTTCTTCTGCCTCCACAAAACAAAGGCAACAATTGAAAGAAAAATAACTGCCAAAGGTATTCCAACTATTAATCCAAGTTTTCTGTTTTTCTTTTCTCCTGGATCCGGCCCTGGGCTTTGTGGTATCTCGATATTTTCATCAATCTGTAAATCCAAACTATCAAAAGTCCAAGATCTCACATTATTCTTTTGGAATTGAGATCCGGTTGCTGCTGAAAACCCGAATATAACCCATTCGGGCAACTCTCTCCTGAGATCAACTGTGTAAACTAGTCCATCTTGTCGCACGATTGTATTGTTTCGATAACCATTGAATGAAACACTAAGGTTATTAGAAACTGAATCATACCTAATCCAAGCTCGACACACTCGCCCGCCAGTTATATTGCTAAACCATCTCTGAGACCTAACAGAAACAAGAGAGCTAATACTGATACCCACATGATCACCGATGGAAGTATTCGTGCCGTCTACTGGATCCCAACCACGGTTCGGAAATGTATCAAACTCCACAGAAACAAATTGATTAATCGCCACAGCGGTTGTGCTATTTATTGGAAGCCCCATGGCTCCCCCTGGACTTATCACCAAATTATTGTGAGCAAGAAAGAATGTGAGGCCGTCACCGTAAGATCTTTCCCCATTTGAATCAATCACAAAGATGAAATTGGTGGAGAAGCTTGCTAGCTCACTGGATTGGTTATCCCAAAGATGAAGTGGTCTGATATATGTCGCCCTCCCGGATTTCTGGTTCCGATTAGAACCAATCCCATCTGGGGTCACCTGGATTCCATCGTTAGAGATGTAAGATCCTTCACCTTCTGAAACTATGTCCCGATTCTGATTTGATGGACCAATATTTGTCAAATTGAAGGTAAGTGAAGCTACTGATGGAATCATGAAGACAAGAAGGAACGAAGTGATCAGATGGGTCCGTGAGAACACCATGATTGTAAAAAATTGCTTGAAAAGTTGCAGGCTTTGTTGCTTCTTGAAGATTACATGAACATGAGTCATACACGCTGGTTAACAAAACTATCTATAACAGAAGCTTATCTCATTTGGTACAGCCTTTTTGTTGAGCTGAATATTCATGAGTAGTTTGGTTATAGAATTAAAATAGGGTTTTATAATTTTCAAATTTGCTACATGAAAAAACAAATTGAGCTATGATTTGGTCTACATTTTACATGTAGACGGGTTCATGGTCAAATATATCTACCCGATCCTGTTTTAAAGATAAAGTCATATATATGTTTTTTTAGTGTGTCTTTAAATATTTGCTGTGTCTTGTATGTATGTTAAGACGTTTTCATCAGTACCTTGTCGCATGATAAATTTAAACCGATATGCTAAATCTAGAATGAATTTCATGTCTAACAAATCACAAGTGGGTTTGAAAGAGGCAAATAATTTTTTTATATCATGGTGACCAAGTCATGCATAGATAACGAAGGTCATTATCTGGTAATTATTTATTGTGTTCAGCAACTTTGACTTGAACCTTTCCCAGCAGGCCAAGTTAGCCGGAGTATAGCATCACATATCTATCTTTCAACAGAGGTGCAATTGACAATTAATTGTCATAACACACATATTTTACGATTATCTTTTTTATGGTAGTCATCTTTTATCAATATTTTATATATACATTGTCACCAATTCGCCACTAAGCTGTATGAATTTAATCACATCTTTATATATCGTAACATTGTTCATGTTGAATGAAATTAAGTCACTCAGAATTCAAAGATAAAACTTTAGTAAGTTACGAGAACCAAGTGGTGATCAATCTAATGAGGAGTGGATCATTGATCTTATGTGTATACTTCAGTAGCTCCACCGTGCATTTTTTTACCATGGTTTAATTGCCACTGTATGTGTAGAAAACGATTAACCTGATGGCCAAATGGTTAGGATGAAAGTTGGAGGGCATCCGAATTTTGTATAAATTTTGGAGGACAGTAATCTAATATTTCGGCTCATCAAACGTCAACACATCCTTCTTACACAATATGTAATTTCAATTTAACAAACATGACCGATAAGAGAATGTTAAAAAGTAGAATACCGGCCTCTAGCTATATTGAATTAATGCGAAAGCCCCCCTTAAATTACTAGTGCTTCCAACAATGCTCCCGTGAAGAAACACTGATCTAATCCCCTAAGAGAATAGATCCAATGAGTCCACATGGTACTGGTCAAACAATTACCAAATAACGATACAAGCCTAATATCCCAAGTCCAATGACGAAAACCTGCAAAACAGTCACCGTGAGCTCGTTACGAAAATGAAAAGAGGGGGGTTTTCCCGTAACCACCCTTCGGCGTGAGAATAAGTACTTGTTCCGATGGAGAGGAAAGTACAAAGTAAGTGAGAGTATAAGTGAAGTGTGAATGATAACTTATAGAGATGGTGAAGGTATTTATAGCCGAAGGGTAAGTGAATGCGATTGGTCCAGCTGTCCATTTCTTGGGGTTTTTGTGAATTTCATGCGTCTGGTGTAGATATTTTATGTTGGTGAGAATAACTATGAAAAAGGACGATGGGACGTTTTGCAGGCTTCGAACAGTTGATGAGACGTCAATGCCGGTTGTCACTGTACTCGACTGTTCACCTTTTTTTCTTTATCCGGTATCCCGCGTGACGTGGCGTATCCCCATTGGTTCTTCAATTTCTCTCTCCACTGTCAACCTCCCATCGCATTAGTTGCGATGGGTATAGATAGGGCGGTTCCATTCCTCCATTTTCTTTTATCACTTTCAATCTTCCTTCTGCTTGATATCTTCTGTTGAATCTCCGACTAAACTTTTCAAGTTTTACACGATTGCTCGCTGTCTCTCATTTAATCCTGAAATAATGGCCGATGATAGAAAGACGTCGTCTTACCAGAACGTGGAGACCATAGAGGTCAGTTGGAAACGACCTGATTATGAGAAACTTATTATGGCCTATGGCATTCCAACGGAATGGGGACCGGAGTTTCCTGCTGCCGGATCTACTGCCAACAAACCTCCATCTTGCGAGATGGCGGTGTACGCCGACTTCTTCTCCCACGGGAATATTAGGTTTCCGATAACCAAGTTCCCGGAGAACATATTATCCGGCCATGGGATACACCTATCACAGGTGCATCCCTTTGGTCTCATGCGTATTCGTCACTTCGAATTCATATGTCGGGCGAACAACATCGTGCACAAAGTCGAAAAATTCTCCGTGTTCTACAAGATGCACGGGCGTGGCGGATGACACAACTGTGCCTCTGTCTCCAAGAGGGTCATTGGAACCGAGCCACCCCGCAGCGCATACGAATAGACAACAAAGTTCTTCTAGATGCGTGAGGACGTTATCCCAATTACCGTGGTGCGGCGCCCGGAAAACGAGAAGCTTACGGATATGCCGGTTGCTTCTTTGAGGACTAGGAATGGTTTCGCACTATGATGCAGAAGCCTACACCCATGCGGGCCATTCCTGAGGAGGCTCTGGAATGGGCAAGTATGAGCCGCCTATGGCCATACCCGGATCTGGAACCTTTCTTCCAGAATGTGGATGAGAGTAAGTGCTCATTGTCTTCCTCATGTTTTTATTTTTGGGTTTTTAACTTATAATTTTTCATATTTTTTCAGGTGAAGGGTCAATAATTGACGCCTTAATAGACGACGCAGGGTGTCCGCAGAAGCGCATTCGCGATGCGAATGCTCTGCCCAATTTGGACAAGACCCTAGATTACTTCCTCTTCCCCTCCAAGGTGTGCGCCGAGCCGGTGGTTTCAGAGGCCATTTTCCAAATAGGTGCGTATCGCCTAAACCCTCGTCCTCTAAATTCTTTAACTTATGATGGGGTGATTGTAATTCTGTCCTCAAGTGACGAGTTATCATCCCATGAGGAATAATATTCTAACGATGCATCTAAAATTTCACCTGTCACGCGTGCGTTGGCAGAGTTGGAACGGAAGAGGAAGCATCGGTCCTCTAAGGCAGGTGATGCGGGATCCAGTCACGTGGATTCCGATGAGGAGTCTGCCAAGAAAAAGCACCGGGCACACGACCCTAAAAAGCAGAAGGTCTGCCTTGCAAACCGTGTGGGGGATCTTATGGTGGCCTCCTCACGTAAGTTACTGATCTTTATAGAATATTAGGTTTTGTATATTGTGCCTTTAACTAATACGTTGTTTATCTATCTCGCGGAAACTGCCGATGCGCCCCAACAGGGGGTGTCGACGGAAAAGCCACCATCTCCTCCATCGACTATCGTCATATTCGATGACGTGTCCGGTTAAAAAGGGAAAGAACCAGCTAAGGACGTTGAGGGTCCGATGACGCAGGAAGCGCTGAATCAATCTCCACCTTCACCTCTGCAGTCTCCTCCCCACATTTCATTTTCCTCACCACCAGGTCAAGCGGGTGGTGGAGAGGCTTCCCACTCCCGATTCACAAGTGCGACTACTATGGAGTGGCGAATCCTGGGGAGGATGACCATTTGTACATCCCCTACTGGACTATCGCGCAAGGGTCCCGTTTCACGGATCAAGATATATGTGCTGAGTTTATCGGTCACAGTGTTCCTCCTGCGGAATGCGCTTTTCAGCGTGGTCGCTCCCGCCATGATCTCTGTCTGAGCTTTAACACTGTCCTGGCTAACACTGTGGCTAGCGGGCAGGAAATTTTACGAGAATGGCAATCTATGGGAGAGAAGTGGGGGGAGATGTCTCGGGCCACAGATGAAGCCAAGAAAGCCGCGGAGGACCAATGCCTGAGGGCTAACACTGCTGAGTGGAAGCTGACGGATGTTAGGATTGCCCTCCCGCCTGAAAAGGATCGGCAATCTGCTGCTGCTCGCCAATGGGAGGAAGAGTGCAAAAAGCAGAATATCGTCCTCAAAGCTGCCCGGGACGAGACCCAGCGGAAGGAGGCAAACCTGGCAAAAGCCCTCGAAGCTAACACTGCTTTAGAGACTCAAGTTACCACACAAGGTAACTTGATTCTAGCTTTTGAAGAGGAAACCGGGCTGCGGAAGGAACAGGCAGAAGAGATGGAGAAGAGGGCCGTGGAGATGAAGGCTGCTCTTGATGCCCTTCTGAAGGCTCATGAGGCGGTGGAGACCCGTGCGGCCAAATTATATGAGTATAATTTGCAGTTGGCCGATAGGTACCGCGAGCTGAAGGAGAAGGCCAAGCGTGCTGAGGAGAATCGTCAGTGTTTACTGGATGAGGGTCTCGCACTGGTATTTTTTTGTCCCTTCATTTATATCTTCCTCTTTGCCTTAGCTATCTTGTTGATTTTTGGATGTGTCTTCATCTTCATAGGTTATCAAGCATATCATGGAAGGACCCGAGTTGACAGATAGTCTTGCTATCCTGCTCAATACATCGACTCAAGCTAGGCACCGGGTTGGCTTTGAGGAAGGTTTAGAATATGCGAGGGCCAATCGGCCGGTGGAGGAGCATCCGCTGATAGACTTAACGTTGCAAGGGATTACAACTTGCGAATGAAGGAATATGACGATCTGTCATTTCCTCTCCAATCTATGCTCCCCGAATTTGCTGTAGCGGGGGATGACGTTCATCGTTTACAGAAATACCTACAACAAACATCTGAAGAAACGCCATCCACTCCTCCAACCTTTCCAAAACCGGATACACCATCTTCAAATATCCAAGGCCCGAAGACGCAACTGCTCAAGATCCTTATAACAAATATAATGATATTTATGTAATATGTTTTCCTTGTAATATTCTGTTAGTGCACGGTTTTGTGTGTCGAGTCTTTGTATTTATCGTTAATGTATTTATCATTTTATTTATGTAATAAATATTAAGTTATTAAGTTAGTTCGTTAAAGGAGTCGTCTAGTTTGTTAAGGATGTTTAACGAACTAGACTAATGTTATGTTCCCTCCTGATTCGTTAAGGATGTTTAACGAATCAGGGGTGATTCGTTAATGTTTATTTCGTTAAATTATTGTAATGAAGGCGGTGTCTGATTCGTTATAAAATGTTAACGAATCAAATCCGTCTTATATATATAATGGTAGTTTCCACTGTTTAATTTAAGTTTTGAGTTTAGATTATCGAACCCCTATCCAGTTCGTTTCTCTCAAGCTTCAATCTAATATTATACATACATATACATACAATTAATATAACATATAACATATAATCAAGTGCCATCATGAACTAGATCCGTAATCGTATTAATTATCTATATCAGATCTAAGATCTGAGGTAAGGTTATCGTATTCACAAGTGGTATCAGAGCTTTCGGTGTTCGATTGCTCTTGATTCGTGTGTTAAATTGTTATTAGTGGACTGTTAGTTGGTATTTTGGTATACGTTTATGTCCGGTTTGAGTTTGGATTGAATTGAGTTAATTCTTACTTGGATATGGATTGATTCGATTGGATTTGAGATTGTTAAGGTATTGGAAAGGTGTATTAAGTTGGAATTGGATTGTGTTTGTGTGGATTGAGGTTTGGATTTGGATTTGGCCGGAACATTGGAATAGTTTTGATCACATTGGTTATGATCTGTGGTGATTTGGGTTACGAGATGGATTGAATTGATTTCGTGTTGTGTTTCCGAGTAATATGAGTGGTTACTTGAACGATTTGGTATATTTGACGAGTGTGTATTAAAAATTTGAGTATTGGTTTTGGTGTTCATATTTTTCCAGATTTCTGGAAAAGAAGGTTGAAGATTTGAAGATCTTCATTGATATTTGAAGATTCGTTAAAACTTTGTCAGTTCTTTAAACATTGTTCAACAATTCGCTATCTGAGTCGTTAATCATTTTAGCTAATTCGTGAACCAGTTCTTTACAGTTTCTAATTCGTGTTACACGTGTCCACTACGTTAACCGTTATTCTTACAACTTTTTGCCACGTGGCAACCATTGTCAGAGTTTGTTACAACTGTTGTAACAACCTGATTCGCTATAAGTTGATTCGTTATCAACTGTAGCTAATTCGCTATGTTTACTCTTAGTGATTCGTTAAAGAAAACCATCTGATTCGTTCATCTTATTCATTACTTGATTTAATTCGCAGAACAATACGTTATTCTAATTCGCTAAGTTGTCACTTAGTGATTCATTGTTTTGGAATCAGATTCGTTAATCTGATTCGTTGAACCAATTCGTTGAACCAACTCGTTGATCTGATTCGTTAACATCTTCCAGATTTGTTAACTGTTTCAGATTCGTGAATACTGTTTCTAATTCGTTACAGAAACAAATTCCAAATGCGTTAAGTTGTGATTCGTTAACCACTGTTTACAGTTCGTTAATTCTACTGTTTACAGTTCGTTAATATAATTTTAATCTTTAACCCTTGAAGTTTGAAAACATTGTCATTTAGCAACATGGCTGGTATGTATGCTTTGGCTTCACAAAATTTGTTAATGCAACAAATGTTGCAACTTGATACCGAGATAGGTTCACATTCGAAATGTCCACGATAAATGAAATTTAGCGATTTTGCTAAATGGGAACCCCGTTTTCGTGCTCATTTGGGTTCTGTTCACCCTGACTGCTAGTATTGCTTAGAGAGGTGCATGTTGTTCCAATGATTGGAGATTGCACTATTGGTTACACACCTAAAGCTATCTCTCAATACTCACAAGAAGAAAAGAAAGCGTTAGAGATTGAGACAAAAGCCTACTCTACTCTTACAATGGCTTTACCCGAAAACATTTTTCACCAAGTGAGTAGCATAAAAATATGTGCTTCCTTATTCCACCATATTCGTATGAGGAGTATGGGTAATACAGCTGAGTGTAAGAAGGTGATGCTCAAATTTCAATTTAGAAACTTTAATTTATTGAAGGGTGAAACTGTAGAGATGACTACAAGGTTCAATCATTTGATAGCTGAGATGGATAAAATGAAGCTGGAAACTTCTGAGGTTGATAAGATTGACACTATCAAGAGTGCACTACCGAGTTCTTATTCTACGTTTCTAATGGTTTTGAAGGAGAACAATTACTTCCATAATGAAGACTTGACTGCATCCGAATTTATGCAAAAGATCGAAGCAAGAGAATACGACCTTAAATGTACAAAGTCTTCGAAGGATAGTCAAGATCCTATATTTTATGGTGGTAGCATGCCTCTGAGTTCAACTATTTCACCAATCACTGCATTTCTTACACAAAATGCAAGTGAGAATGCAACAACCATCTATAATGATCCAAGAGCATGTTTCTACACTGCTTGTAATTCTGGATCACCTGGTGTTTTAGTTGGATTTGGAAATTTATCTACTACAAATCAATTTTCTCCACCACCAACTGTAAACATGAAGGAAGCTGAACAAAACTTTGCTTTTCTGACAGCCTTCATGTCTACCTATGAGAATTTGGTGAGTAGTAGGATAGCCACAAGCGATCTGACTGATTAAGATTATGATCAGATTGATCCGAATGACTTAGAGATCATGGACTTGAAGTGGAACATGGCTATGGTTGTCCATAAGGTTAAAAGGTTTATGCAAAGGACCGACAAAGATCTTCCTGCTTTGAACAAGAAATTGGTATTTGATAAGTTAAAGGTGAAATGTTACAATTTCCAAGAGTTCGGTCATTTTGCAAAAGAATGTGACAAGCCAAAAAAGGAGTATACTGGTCCTCGTGGTCAAAACCAAAGTTCTTCTACACCACGAGATAATGATGCGGAAAAGAAACCGTCTAATTTTGGGTCACAAGCAATGTTAGTTGATGGTTCTGATTAGTCACAACGACTACTGTGTAACGACAATCAACCCAATTTGGTTATGTTCAAGACTAATAATGTTTTTCAAGATGCAAGAAGAAGTGAGTTATCATCTAATAATGACACTGAATCAGACTCTGATGATTCATGTTTTAATATTCCAACCACGTTTTCTTGCATGGCTAAGATCAATGAGGTTAGTCATTCTATCTCTGCTACTTCATCTGTTAAAGTAACTTGTGTTGAATGTGAGACTAACAAACTTAAGTTAGAGTCTTTGAAAAATCACAATGATAGTTTAGTGAGAGAAATTGCTTCACTAAAGGATGCTTATCGACAATCTCTTGAATCTCAAATGAGATCTCGAGAGAAGATTGAAGCTTTGTCGACAGTAACCATGATCTCAAGGCTGAGTTATCTGTGAAGATGACAATCAATGATCAAAAGTTTCATGAAATCTTGAAACATCGTTCAAAGATAACCGAGCTTGAGAATGAGGTTCTTGAGTTAAAGAACAAGTTGGGTAAATTTCGAAATTCTTCCTTTTTTCTAAATGAAATAATCGAAGTGTCAAGTAAGCAAAAAAGATTCAAAGAAAGGTATAGGTTTTGTTGAAATTCCACCACCTTTTCATAATGACTATAAAGCAAATCCTTTTGCTAAAAGAGAAGAAGATGTGATTGTGAAAGAGCCTGTGATTTCTGAAAAATCTAAACCTGTTAAACCTGAAACTGTTAAAACCCAACTTGCACCTCAAAAACCTCATGTTTAAAGCAACAAAGTTTTGTTGAGAATGTTGACAAAGTGATTATTGAGGATGTGTTTGAACCCAAGGTGATACACAAGAACAAGAACATTCCAAGTTCTAATCACATTCTTTGCGAGCCTCATAAATTTGAGGTAGCTGTGTATGGATCACACAAGCCTCATGTGAAAAAGGAAGAACAAGTGAAAGTCAAACCTGTGAAGGCAAGGAAATCAGAAAAACCAAAAATTTCTAATGAGGACTTCACGCGTTTCCTCAATCCTACTAGTTCTAAGCCATCATCTGCTAGAGTTTTTAAGTTAAAGGGTATGGACACGATGTTCACTGAAAAAGACATTCCGATTAGTATCATTAAACCTGAACTGATCGAAAGCGTCTTTTACAATGAAACTAACAAGTTAAAAGATCTTGAACGTCAATATTTTTGTGCCAAAACATCGAACTCATCAGACCCGTTGATTAAAGCAAAACAATTGTTAAAACATTCTTAAAAAGTTCAGTTTGTAAAATCAACTGGAACAGATACATTGAAAAGTTTTTCAAATTGTTCTAACCTTGACTTTTATATGAAAAAGAAGTCTGTAACTTCTGATGATTTAGCCAAATGTTTCACTGAAAATGTAAGCTATCAACCTTCTGCTGCATCTGTTTTTGCCAAACCATAACACGACCGTGTAGACGTGCGAAGTTGCTTTTTGTGTGGACAACAAGGTCATGTGGTGAGAAACTGTCGTTTGTAGAAATCCCAGAATCTTCATCCTTTTGTCAATGAATACTCAAAACTGGTTCCTGTGATAAAGGAGATTCTGAAACGACCCGTGTCGTGTGAGGATGATACACATATCATGTTTTCAAACGTGAATCCACGTAAGGTAATTCATGTGAATGAAACACATGGTCAAGTGAAACCAAAATTTATTCCAACTGAGCCCATATGTAAGAACACAAATTCAAATGTAGTTCAAGCTGCTTATCTAAGACGAAAGTCTAAGAAGCCAGTAACTTATTCTCAAGTTGTTGAACACCAGTTGAAATCTGTTCAAGTTAATGTTCCAAGAGAAACTCAAAAGGTGCCCAAGACTGAGGCATGGGCTGTCTTTTTGAACTAATCACTTTTACTTTGTGTGTAGGGTACATCCAAGACTGTTTCTGGTGAAAACGGGATAATGGATAGTGGATGTTCTCGTCATATAACTGGAAATCTCGACCTTTTAACTAATGTGAGAAATATTCAAGGGGGTTATGTAGCTTTTGCTGGGAATTTTGAGGGGTGATAATACAAGAGGATGAAGTTTCAAATGGTCACATTACTTTTGAAAAGGTCAATTACTGTGACAAGGTGGACCATAATTTATTGAGTGTGTCGCAAATATGCAATAAGAAGTACACCACGGTTTTTACTGATAAAGAGTGTCTTATTTTGAAATCTGGATACGTGATTCCCGAGGACATGGTTTTCATGAGATCACCTCGATCAAATGATATTTATGTCTTAAATATGAGTTCTAATGTATCAACGTCTATCAAAAGTTTTATCTCAAAAGCAACCGAGAAGGACACTATTCTATGGCATCGTAGACTGGGTCACATTCATGTTCGAAAGATGAATTATTTAATGTCAAATGACATAGTCGATGGTGTTTCGTTGAAAATTTTAAGTTATCTGATTACTGCATTGCATGCAAGATTAGATAACCTTCTGGTACAAAACCTTATCATTAAGATCGAATCACTATACAAACAAAAGGTGAGGAGAATTCGAAGTGATAATGGAACTGAATTCAAAAACACTATATTGGATTTCTTTTGCGTTTAAAATGGAATTCATCGAGAATACAGTGCACCCTATGTACCCAACAAAACGGTGTTGCTAAACGAAAGAATCGAACTTTGATTGAAGCTGCAAGAACTATGTTTGCTGATTCTAAGCTTCCCGTCCAATTCTGGAATGAGGCGGTGAATACATCTTGCTATACGCTTAATCGGTTTTTAACTGTTAAACGACTCAAGAAGACAAGTTACGAGATTTTAAACAATCGAAAGCCTAACTTAAAGTATTTGGAACCTTTTGGGTGTCCTTGTACGATACCGAAGAAGGATGCGAGTAAGTTTGAAGAAAAAGCCATTGAAGGATATTTCTTGGGGTATGCGTCTCCAAAGAAACGAGTATTTAATGTCACTTCTGGTTGTCTTGAGGAATGATATCATGTGGACTGTCAAAAGTACACCACACCTCCTCAAGGGAAAGGTCCCGACTAGATGTTTGATTATGATGGCTTATTTAATTCATTTACTCCATCAATTGAGAACATAGATGAAGATTTGGTTCGAGCATACTTTGAAGATCATTTGGCCATTCCAAGATTTTCAAGTTCTAATGATATTGAAGGTCCACCCGATGCTCCAACTGAAGATCCATGTGATGCTTCTCCAGCTGCTTTTGATAATGTATCTACTTCTTCTGATGACAATCAAGCTGATGATCCGGTTATTGAACTTGACAGTGATGTTTCATCTCCTGAACTTGGTGAACATTACACTAACTTATTTAATAATGTTGTTGTTCCTAAGAATCCCACTCTACGGATTCATAATTTTCATCCACAGGAAAACATCATTGGAGAAACTTGATGTGGGCGTTCAAACACGGAATCAAGTTTCTTCGTCAAGCGAGAATAACGTGTTGTGTGCTTATGCAGATTTACATTCCTCTGGAATTGTAAATGTTGTCAAATTCACTTGCTTTCTATCCCAAGTTGAGCCAACGACACCTCGTATGGCACTTCAAGATCCTTCTTTGATAGAAGCCATGCAAAAAGAATTACAGCAATTTGCACGTTTGGGTGTTTAAGATTTAATCGACAAACCTGCTAGAGTCAAGAAAGCTATTCCGACTAAGTGGGTATTTAAATGTAAGAAATACAATCGTGGGGCGATCGTAAGAAACAAGGCACGATTAGTGGTGCAAGGTTTTCATCAGCAAGAGGGTATTGATTATACTGAAGTATATGCTCTAGTCGCAAGATTAGAGTCTATTCGAATCTTTCTGGCATATGCTGCTTATAAGAATATCAAGGTCTATCAAATGGATGTTAAAAGTGCTTTTCTCAATAGTGAACTACATGAGGAAGTGTTTTTTTACAGCCTCCTGGTTTTGAAGATCCTGATTATCCGGACCGAGTTTACCGATTAAACAAGGCCTTGTATGGTCTACATCAAGCCCCGAGAGCTTGGTATGGAATGCTCTCCGACCATCTGAATGATAACGACTTCAAGCGAGGGACTGTCGACCGCACATTATTTCATAAAAATGTTGGTGATGATCTTCTCCTAGTTCAGATTTATGTAGACGACATTATCTTTGGGTCTTCAAACGACACGTTATATAAGGAGTTCGAGAAGTCAATGCAAACGAAGTTCGATATGAGCTCAATGGGAGAGATGAATTTCTTTCTAGGGTTGCAAGTTCACTAGTATGTGAAAGGAATCTTTATTCACCAGACCAAGTATGTGAACGATGTCTTAAGCCGATTCAACATATCTGCCGGAAAAATCCCTTCAACTTCTCACCCCGTGGGTCACAATTTATCACCGGATGAATTGGAGGATACCGTTGATCCTACCCTTTATCGTGCAATGATCGGATCTTTAATGTATCTAACGGCTTCTCCCCCCGACATTATGTTTGATGTTTGTCTTTGTGCTAGGTTTCAAGCAAGTCCACGAGTGACTTACCTAGCTGCGCTCAAGCGAATTTTTCAGTATCGGAGGGGAAATCCAGACATCGGGTTGTGGTATCCCACGGATGATAACTTTGAGCTTACTGCCTTTTCAGACTCGGACTACGGAGGTTGCAAGGTCAACTTCAAATCAACCATAGCAGGGTGTCAATTCTTAGGAAACCGGCTTGTTTCCTAGAAGTGTAAGAAGCAGACGATGGCCTCTACTTCAACCGCTGAGGCAGAATATGTTGCAGCCTAGAGTTGCTGTTCCCAGGTTTTGTGGATTCAACAACATCTGCGCGACTACGGTTTGAAGTTTATTACTACTCCTATTTTGATTGATAACTCTGCTTCCGTATCTATCACAAAGAATCCCGTACAACATTTTAAAACTAAACATATCGAAATTCGATATTCTTTTATACGAGATTGCTTTGAAAAGAAACTAATAGACCTTGAGAAAGTACATACTGATTTTCAGAAAGCTGATATATTTACCAAAGCCTTTGATAAAACTCATTTTGAATTTTTGCTTAGCTTAAATGATTGAAGACCCTTGTTGATATCCTGAAACAAGGATAACCATCTTTCTTTTCTATTAATTTTTAATTTTTAAAATTTATTTTGGTTTTAGGTTTTAGGGGGTGAAAAATTAGAAAATACAAAAAATATTGTGCTTTTCATTTGTATAAATAAAACCCAAAAACATTAAAAATTTTAAAACCCAAAAACATTTGAAAATTTTGAAAAACCAAAAACATTGTGATTTATTTTTCTTTACTGTTTTCCTTTAAAATATTTTGAAAATCCAAAAACATTTTAAAATCTGAAAAGACAAAAAGATTGTGCTTTCTATGTTTGTACAGAAAAATCCGAAAATCCAAAAAGATTGTGAAGTTATTTTTGTTTATAAGAAAATTTGAAAAAAGACAAAAAGATTGTGTTTTTAAGTTTGTAGAGAGAAAAACCAAAAAGATTTTTGCATACGTTCACTGAAAAGTATGTCAATTACCCATATTTGAAGAACATGTACATGTATATGTTTGGTCCTGACATTTACTCGTAAATGTTCGGGATAGCCATTCACCTGATAATGGAAAGTAGTTGGGGCGTTCGTTATGCGTTTTAGTTTATTTTCTCGCTGAAAATTATATCGGTTATTTAAGTTTGTGAAGCATGCTTGCATGTTTTGGCCCTATTATTCACTTGTGAATTGATAGGTTAGCCATTTATTTATAGACTTAATGTAACAGGGGCGATTAATTTTATTTTGTTTTATGCTCCTCCAAATTTTGAGCTTATGAAGCAAAAAGAGAAAATGATAGTACATTGACTGTTTTGACCCCAAATCCAGCAAGAAATAAGCTTAAAAGACTATGTGCTTAACTGCATTGGTGCATTGGTAGGTCTTAAAACAAACAATTAGAGTAAAGTATGTGATATAAACATAAAGAAATGACAAATTGAAAGAGGTGTTAGTCTCTACCCAAAAATCTCGATGAGGATGGCAAAAATGTAATAACTTGTCATACTCAAGCCTTATACTTGTTTGATCACCCAAAAATAAAAATAAAGCAAATAACAAGCGTTGAGGTTCTGGACACTGTGTGTCTTTATACGGCTTAATCATCTGGGTATTCATATGCATGAATATTTTATTCGCTTTTAGAGCAAACCCAAAGTCATTAAACTTGATCACTACTGTACTTCGTACAAATCTAAATTATTGACTTGATCAAAATCCGCTGTTAGTCATACATTGTTCCTCCCTTGCGCGCGTCTCAATACCATTAAGAAACGGACCCCAGGGGATACAGTGTATGTAAGCCGACAGATGGACTCGTGCATACTCACTCATAGTAAAAGAAAATCAATGCATTGCTAATAAACTTCTATAAAATTCAAATTTTGATCAACAATATAATGGTTTAAGTCAAGTTGGGGTGATATGACAAAAATCAAATTAAGCTTGAACCGAGATTAGAGGCTGATAGTTTTTGATATTCTGTGCTTTAATTGAACCATTAATCATATCACAAAAACGCTTGAAAGTTTGTTATAAGATTTAAGTGGACAACAATACCAATGACCGACTTAACACCAACCACAATATTGTTGAAATATAAAACTGTGATGGAAGGGCAATTTGGTCAATATGACTCTCTTCTCAAACTCGACAAAAATCCAAAAATATGTACTGCTTTTGAAATATCATATAAAAACACAAAAATATTTTCCTATTTTTACATTTTAATTTTCGGATAATTTTCTGGTAAATACTTCGTTTTAACAAATATTCAAATTTCCAAAAAGATTTTCTTTTATTTTTACATATTATTTATTTTATTTAAGTTAAGTGTTTTTACAAACGAAAAAAACGCTAAGGTATTCGATCATCGAGATATGGGTTCTTCGGTGATCCTATTATTTAATTGATTTTACTATTTAATTTATATTTAAATTTAATGGATTAATTTATTCATTTAAAATTAAATAAAAGGTACTTCGTTAATTATGTATAACGAATTAGGTCATTTTAATGAATTACATCCTAATTCGTTACCTTAATTCGCTTCCGCACTGTGTAAAGAATGACACTTAATTCGTTATGCATATTTAACAAACTAGACAAGAATAAAATATATTTCGTTATGACACGTGTTAAATTAATCTAACGAATCAGGTGATTCGTTAGTTCAAAATTCAAACGAATCGGCTGATTCGTTGCATTGGGAATCGTGCTATGTCAGACTATATAAGACGTCGTGCATACGAACCGTCTCACTATTCACCATCTTCTTCTTCCTTGTGTAATCTTACTCTGCCAAAATTTTCACCAATTTTTCAACCTTCGAATTTTGTTGTTTTGATTATACCTCTGAGTTCCAAAGGTATAGACGATCATATCTTCATGTTTTTCGTCAAATTTGATGACGATTTTATAGGTTAATTATGCAATGTTCTTTCCGGGTCTTTGAGGTTTATATAAACCTTAATCTATATGCTTTATATCCTGTTGTTACAACTAATTTGATACCATTGTAATCGGAATGTGTTTCCGAGATCTATAGTGGTCATTGATTTGGCTTCATATTGCTGATTATGGTTGTATCAAAATCCTGTTTATTTTTTTGACTTTTGAAGTTCTTGGTTATTTGACCTTGACTTATTAAGTCAAAGATTAAGCTTATTTTGGCCATTCGTGCTTAACTAATTGGAACTAATTCGTGTCCAATTCGTTAGGTAATTCAAACGAATCAGGACAACGAATCTATTTTCTTAACGAATTAGATTTGTATTCGTCATCTATAATGAACTAGATATTAGTTCGTTACCATTTTCATAGTAATTCGTTAGTTCTTATTCGTTACTTATTTACTTGATAGCGAAACAGATGATTCGTTATACCAATTTAACGAATCAGCATGTTTTTAACGAATGACATGGTTAATTATTTAAAAATTAAGAAGTTTTATATATGGAAACTTTTATTTATTTATTAATTATATGTGTATTATTATTTATTATTATCACTAATCTTCGGGTTTATTTATACAGTTCAATGGCTGATAACGTAGCTCAAAATCCTCCTATTGATGCACCACAAGACCAACAAGCTCAGGATGTTCCTTTGCTACCATATGATACACGGCATAATGTTTGTGCCTTTGTTGATACGAATTTTCCTGATGAGGATGTCTTTAGAGCTATGCTGGCATTTATACGCCGTTCTCGTATTCACTACGCTGTCACTGCTAATCCTGACATTAGGTTCAACATTGTTCGACAATTTTGGAACACTGCTCAATATGTGGAGACCGAATACCATATTGTTGTCGAGGTTAATAATAGACCAGTTTCGTATCCGTTGAAACCGTTCAAAGGGTTTTACGATTCGATGACACTATTGATGACCCGAGCGAATACCACAAAGAGCTGATCAAGGGATTATTTGAACGTTTATTTTATGCTGGTAATCTCGATGCGTCTATGTGTAACAAGGCATACTTGTGTCCTCAATACAAGTATCTGCTTCATGTTCTTATTCACTGCCTTGGTGGAAGAAAGGCTGGGTTTGACGAATGCCGTATCATGCTACAATCGGCATTTTTTGCGCTTGTTTTGAATAAGCCTTACAATTTTTCTGAAATGATCTTCGATCATCTTAAAGAAAATTGTATTGTTGGGAAACTACGCATTAAATTCTTAATGTATCCGCGTTTCATCCAACTGTTTGTTCACGATGCAATCAGGGATTTGGTGATCAACCCAAATGATGTGAATGATAAGCTTATTTTGGACAACATGAAGGCAGACACCATGCGAAGGATGAAATCGTATCGTCAAACTCCTCCTCCTAGATTCAAAAGATTGATTGGTCATCTGGTGAATCCAGATTATGTATGTCCTGACATTGATCGCTGGATCCACGATTATTCGGATTCCGAGCGTGAGGAAGGAGAAGGTGGGAATGAGGGTGATGATAATGATGATGATGCTGGTGGTAATGATGGTGGTGATGGTGGTGTGGTAATGCTCGTGCTGTAAATGTTCCTATTTTACAACCTACTGAGGTAGAGGCCTGGTCATCACAAAAGGAAAGGAAAGGAGTTGGTGAAAGAAGTCTCATCAAAGCATCGAGTGTCGGCTGGAGCTGGCATCTCATTTGGAGTTCAACCTCCTAGGTTGTCCACACCTCAACGTCCGGCGGTGCCGCTTACTCTTAGCACCCTGGAACTTACTTTGACGAACACGCTTACTTCGGACCCTAGGCTTGGTATGATTCCCCAATCGATCTTATCCAATATACCAAGGCCTACGACTGCTACATCGGTGGTTTCTCCAACACCAATGATGATGCCTCCACCAGATATGTCATTTCTGAGGCTCAGTCTTCCTCAAGGTCCAGTTCAACCTATTCCTCCTACTTTTAATGCATTGCCTCAGGATCAACAGATGGGAATGGTGTTGAGTCTACTTCATTTGTATGAAAATCAAATGCATGCTGATCGTATGACTCAAGAACGGTTGATGGAGAACCAGAAGAAGCTGTTAAGTTATGTCTCGTTCTGTCAAAAGGAGACAAAAGCCCTGCGTGAGATTGTTACGTCTCAGGGGGTGAAGTTGAAGGAGCAAGAGGACCTTATCTTGCAACTTACTTGCAAGGACGACGCACTGAAAAAGCTCAAAAATGATGATGAAGATCTAGATGCGTCGGGTGCTGGAGGAAGTGAGCCGCAACAAGCTCATGGCTCGTCCTCTGGTGCGGGTACAATTGCTGCTGACGATTCAGGGAAGCAAATTATTGCTTATCATGATTATACGGCTGCCAAACCGATTGTGATGATCGAGGCCGATACTATTATTTCTGTGGATGAAAAGGGGATGGTTAGAAGCATTGTGAATGCAAATGAGATTGAGGTTGGACAGTTTGTTGAGAAGTCACTAACACGAGAGCATATTGCTATTTTGCTTGGTCTGAATGATGACAAATTAGCCGTGTTAGAGGCTGAGGAGGACTTTGAGGTTATGAACGATGAATAGATCTTAAATGATCCGAATGTTGATATGAATACGGCTTTTATTTATGAGGATGAGGAAGTTGAGATCGAGGATATGACTGCTGAGGAATACCCTGATCTGTTACAACATACCAATTTTGATCAGGGTGCTCCAATATTTAATGAAGAAACGATCAAAGAAGCAGAAGATCATCTGGAGAAGACTTCCAAGGGAAAGAATGTTGTTGATACGAGATTCGATTCAAAGATCGATCCTTCTGTTGCTGACATTGAGAGTTGGTTTGCTCATCGAGACAAAAGAGCGCGTAAGATTATTAATGCACATCGATACGTTGATCATGAATTGAAGGTAGAAGCCATTGCACGCGCCAAAGCAAATCAGATGAAGTCTTTCTAGGCCGTGTCTAAAGTTCAAGGTGATATTATTTCTTGGCTCTTTGATTCTGAATTAAAAGTATGTATTGTTAAACGGGAGAAGGGTGTTCAGTACTATGAAAGGATGTCTGATGTTCTCTCATTACCAAGATGGGATGTACGTACTCTGGCGTATCGTCCATTTATTAACCGTGGCGGGAATCACCATGCAAGTCGGTTTCACCAACACTTGCTGTTTGAGGTGAATCACGGATTTAAATATTTTAAGCCACAAATTCCCATCCGCAAGCATATCGATGAGATCGATCCAAGAACAGGTTGGAGAAAGCTGGTACTTAAGGTAAAGCCGCCAAAGACCATAAAGCGTGTGCCGGTGAAGAGTTTGAACCAACACATGTATTTATCTTTCAACCACTGGTACTACGACAACAAGACTGGCGAGGCTGTTATTGTGTTGGGTAAAGGTCTAAAGCTGAGCTGATAAGGATCATCGATCCGATGTGGCTCGTTAATTTAACGGAGACCTACAATGACGTGCTATTTAAGAATAAGATTTTGATAGAGCGTCGTGAATACTATGACCTAGCAATGCAATTCCAACGTGTTGTTAGGGTGTGTCATGAGCATGGTATTCACAGCTGCAGAGATTGGCAGACAAGACGCTTCAAGTAATTTAAAAGACAAAGAGCTCAAGACGAGGGGGTGTCTGTTAGTGCACGGTTTTGCGTCTCTAGTCTTTGTATTTAAAGTTAATGTATTTATCGTTTTATTTATGTAATAAATATTAAGTTATTATGTTAGTTCGTTAAAGGAGTCGTCTAGTTCGTTAAGGATGTTTAACGAACTAGACTAATGTTATGTTTCCTCCTGATTTGTTAAGGATGTTTAACGAATTAGGGGGTGATTCATTAATGTTTATTTCGTTAAAGTATTGTAACGAAGGCGGTGTCTGATTCGATATGGAATGTTAACAAATCAAACCTGTCTTCTATATATAGTGGTAGTTTCCACTGTTTAATTTAAGTTTTGAGTTTAGATTATCGAACCCCTGCCCAATTCATTTCTCTCAAGCTTCAATCTAATATTATACATACACATACATACAATTAATATAACATATAACATATAATCAAGTGCCATCATGAAATAGATCCGTAATTGTATTATCTATATCAGATCTAAGATCTGAGGTAAGGTTATCGTACACATCTTTTGATATAATACAAGAATTTTTCATCCTTTTGCACATTGTCTTACTAAGTAATATAAGTGTTTAGATTTAGGATCTTTTTGTTTATCAATAAAAAATTGTGTGACGTTTTGTAGTGAGACCCGGCTCACCTCCAGCACGCAAGCCAGAAATTATGTTTGCAGACCCGCAGGTCTTATCTGGCACGCAAGCCAAAAATAAAATTAAAACAAAACACATCGTATGTTGCAACTTAACTATTTGTTCTCATAAACGTGGAACACAGACCTAATCATATCACATCGCTTTTACTAACTATCAGGGCACGCATGCCAAAAAATAAAAAGTAATTAAAATTGCGATTCATATGTAACATTTTTTCAATTTTGCAACGTTCCATGTTCTTGGGATTTCTGTTCCATCTAATTTCTCCAACTTATAGGCGCCTTTCGATAATACTTCTTTTATCCTGTAAGGCCCTTCCCAAGTTGGGGCAAACTTGCCTGATGGTTCTTGTCACGATGCCTCGTTGTTGCGGAAGACAAAATCTCCTGCATCAAAGTTACACTTTTGGACCATTGAGTCATAATACTTCTGTAATTGACGTTTGTAATTATGCACTCTGATGAGTGCCAATTCTCGCCTTTCCTTAAATAAGTTGAGGTTCACCCGCAGTTCCTCTTCATTACTATTAGTAAAAAGCATTCGTGCGGATGGAACACCTATTTCAATCGGGATCATCACCTCGGTGCCATATGTGAGACTGAATGGTGTCTCTGAATTACTTGTCTTCTACTGAGTGGGGAAAGCCCAGAGAACATGGAGTAATTCATCTACCCATTCCATTCGTTTGGTACCCAGTCTTGCCTTAATTCCATCTTTAATGGTTCGATTGGCCCTTTCGACCTGACCATTGGCATGCGGGTGGGCTATATATGTAGATACTTGAATGATCTGAAGTTCTTTCAGCCATGGCTGAAGACCATCATCCGCAAATTGGGTTCCATTGTCATCGACCAATTCATGCGGGAGGCCAAATTGGCAAATAATGAACTCCCACAAGAATTTCTTGATACTGGACTCAATAATGGAAGAAATTGGTTTAGCCTCCACCCACTTAGTGAAATAATCGATTGCTATAATCAGAAATTTGATGCGTCCCGGGGCTTCTGAGAACGGACCCATGATATCAATCACCCACTTTTGGAACAGCCACGCCTATGTTACCGACACTAACTCGTTTTTGGTCGCAGGGTATTGGGGGCATGGCGCTGGCATGAATCACACTTTCTGATTTCTTGCACCGCGTCCATGTGCATGCCCAGCCAATAGTACCCCGCATTCATGAGTTTGGCCACAACCATTCTTGGGCCCGCTGAAGATCACAAATGCTTTCGTGTATTTCCCTTATCAAATAGTTTGCGTCCTCGGCGTCTACGCATCTCAAGAGTGGACCGAGGAAGGATCTATGGTACAAAACACCTTCTTGTATTTGATAATTCTTTCAGCCATGGCTGAAGACCATCATCCGCAAATTGGGTTCCATTGTCATCGACCAATTCATGCGGGAGGCCAAATTGGCAAATAATGAACTCCCACAAGAATTTCTTGATACTAGACTCAATAATGGAAGAAATTGGTTTAGCCTCCACCCACTTAGTGAAATAATCGATTGCTATAATCAGAAATTTGATGCGTCCCGGGGCTTCTGAGAACGGACCCATGATATCAATCACCCACTTTTGGAACAGCCACGCCTATGTTACCGTCACTAACTCGTTTTTGGTCGCAGGGTATTGGGGGCATGGCGCTGGCATGAATCACACTTTCTGATTTCTTGCACCGCGTCCATGTGCATGCCCAGCCAATAGTACCCCGCATTCATGAGTTTGGCCACAACCATTCTTGGGCCCGCTGAAGATCACAAATGCTTTCGTGTATTTCCCTTATCAAATAGTTTGCGTCCTCGGCGTCTACGCATCTCAAGAGTGGACCGAGGAAGGATCTATGGTACAAAACACCTTCCTGTATTTGATAATTTAAGGCTTTGTGCCTGATCTTCCGGACCGCTGCTTTTTCTTCTAGGAGACTTCCTGATGTTAAGTTTGCCATAATTGGCATCATCCAGGATTCAACACCGGTTTGTATGTCCAACACCTGATGTTGCGGGACAGACGGATGATCAAGGACTTCAATGCAGATGTCTTTTGCAAAATGTTCAAAATTCGTTGAAGCTAATTTGCTAAGAGCGTCCGCTGACTTGTTTTCACTCCATTTAATATGGATAACTTTACAAGATGAGAAATGAACAATCAAACCTTTTCTTGCGAGAGATATGAAGCCATCACATCGTTTTTTTGCCTCGCAAGTTTCATTATTCTGTCCAGAAACTAGCATTGAGTCTACCCGTGCTTCCAAATGTTTTACCCCGAGTTTCTTGACTATCCGCAGGCCTGCTAAGAAAGCTTCGTATTCTGCCTCACTGTTGGTACATTTGAAGTCCAACTTTATGTCATTAGTGAATTCGTGGCCTTAGGGGTTAACCAATATGAGGCCCGTGCCCAATCCTTCATTACTTGAAGCTCAATCCGTGGACAGTCACCAAACTTGGTCTCGCTCAGGGGGTACTGGAGTTCGTTGTTCGATTAGGCATTCCTTTTCTTTGTTCCGCGGAACTTCTTTGTCGAAGTCCTCTAGCACTTGACCCTTGATCGCGGGTCTAGGTCTTTATTCGATCGTACACTCTCCCAGTTCTATAGCCCATTTTGCGAATCTTTCGGATAATTCTGGTTTACTTAGCACATTCTTCAATTTGTACCCTGTCAACACATTGATTGGATGCCCTTAAAAGTATATGCGGAGGCGCCTGGCGGCATAGACCAGTGCCAAAACTAGCTTCTCAAGCATTGAATACCTAATTTATGGGTCCGTTAACGTTCTACCGACATAATAGATCGGTGTTTGAAGATTTTTTTCTATTTGGTCAGCAATACGGCTCCAATGGCGATATCAGATGCTGATAAGTACATCGTCGGAGGCTCTCCCGCATGCGGTGCTCTTAAGGTAGCCAATTCCATTAAACATTTATTGACCTCTAGAAATGCTTGTCCTGCTTTCGCGGTCCATTTGAAATGCGCTTTCTTTAGACAGTTCCTCAAGCTTGACACAAAAGGAAAAGATATAGCCGCATGATTGGCTAAAAATCTGTTCAAAGCAACAAGTCTTCCATTAATTGTTTGCACCTCTTTGAGGGAAGAAGGTGAGGGAATGCGAGCGACTGCCTGGACCTTGTCCGGATTGCCTTAAAACCCGCGCTCGTGACAGTTACGCCCAAGAATTTCCATTCCTTCATCCCAAAGGAACACTTGCTGGGATTAAGCTTCATATTGATCTTCCTAAGAGTATCAAATGTTACTTCTATATCTCGTAACATCTGATCCTCTTCGATGCTTTTTATAACCAAATCATCCATGTATACTTCCAAATTTTGCCCAATTTGACACCCTTGAAGGCTTCATCCATCAACCGCTGATACGTAGCACCCGCATTTTTTAGTCCAAAGGGCATCATTTGGTAACAAAATGTGCCTTGTTCAGTGCGGAATGCCGTTTTGTCCTCATCATATGCCGCCATGCGGATCTGATGATAGCCTTTATTGGCGTCAAGAAACATTTGAATTTGAACGGGGCTCCCGCATCAACTTTAAGTCAATTTCCTGCAGTGGGTAATAGTCCTTCGGGCACACTTTGTTTAAATCCTTGAAATCAATACACATCCGCCATGTCCCGTTGCTTTTTGGAACAATAACCGGATTTGCAACCCATATTTGGTACTGGATGTCAAGGATGATTCCAACATTTGACAGATCCTGGACTTGTTCATTCATGGCCTTGGTTTGCTCAGGGCCCATTTTTCGTTTTTTCTGAACAATTGGCGTGAACGCGGGTTAACCCGCAGCTTGTGTTCCACGCTCCTTTGCGGGACACCAATCATGTATGCGGGTTGCCAAGAAAAAATGTCCATGTTTTTTGTTAACAACTGTTTCAGAAATGTCCTCACCATTTCAGAGACATCAGATCCGATCGTGACCGTTTGATATGGAAATGTTTTGTTCAATATCCACTTATTTGGTTCGAGTTGGAACTCTTACCGCACCATGAGCTGTGGATGGATAAGGATTGAAATCTCATATTGCTTCGCGTCCCAGATTTACATCATGTTTTGACTTAGCTGGTAAAACTAGGAATTCTACGTCCTCATTTCGTGAATGAACTCCGTCACTAAGTGTAAAGGGGAAAGCAATTGACCCATGCAGGTGCATCACCTCACCCCCAAAGCCAGACACAGGTGCATGAATTGGCTTCAGCCTCGCCTTGTCCTCTTCGTCCAGCAATTCAAAACACTTCTCATACATTATGTCTGACGTACTTCCAGTATCAATGAAGACGTACGGGGATCAGATTATCAGCGAACTCTTGTTGCATGGACCCCCTTCCACCCATGGGAAAATTACGGGTTCACTCTTCCATTCTACCTCGTCATTTCTTGCCTTTTGTTACCAATTATTCGCCCTCCTTGAATCATATGGACATTTAAATCTCTGACTTGCTTTTTAGGCTGGCCTTGATTATCTTGTGCGGAAGCTTTATCAGACCCCTACTTCACATTTTTGACCAAGTGTTCTAACTTTCCGGACATGACTGTTGCTTCAATCTCATTCCTCAAGGTTACACACTTGTCTGTGTTATGGCTAATATCATCATGGAACGTGCAATGCTTTTTTGGATTGAGGAATGTTCTCTTCATGATTGGTTGAGGCTTTTTGAATTTCACATTTTCAGTGGACAAAATTTCTGAGGGAGTCTTTGTTAGCGGAGTCCAACTGTTGGTACTTTGCGGTGAAGCACCCGCCTAATTTTTGTTGCCAATCAGTGACCTTGCATCAAATTGCATTGATGTATCCGAAGAGGGTTGGAAGCCTTAACCAAATTGATCCCATGGCTTGTCTATTCGGTCGTGGATTCTAAAACTCCCCCTTTGGTAACTGTTTAGGGCTTTCTGACCCTAAGGTTTTTTTAGTTCGTGCAAACAACTTTGCAGCAATCATTATTTCATCCCATGCTTTCGGCATTCCATCCTTGCCGGCTAAGCAGCGAATCAGAGCGTTACTCCGCACATTCTTGCGGAAGGCTCCCCTCAACATGTCCTCACTTATTCCTCCAATATTGAGACTTTCATCGTTAAACTGGGAAACGAAGTCTTCAATAGAGTCATTGTCCCGTCTAACAATGTCCAAGATTTCGGAAGGATCACGGATGTGCTTTTGTTGACTGAAGTGTTGAGAGAATTTAGCCATCGGGTCATCCCAACTTTTGATTTGCCCATCCGACAATTTTTTAAACCATTCACGGGTTTCTCCAGTCAATGTCAATGCAAACATGTGGCACCAGTAAGGGAGAGTCCAACCACTGACTCCTCCAACAACCATAAAGTTTAACAAATGATCGCTTGGATCTGGCATTCCATTATAATTCCCTAAAGTAGTAGGAATCCTAACATTAACGGGGAACAGAGCAGTAGCGATGCGCGGGATAAATTTTGATTTCTCAAAAAATGCCGCGAGACGATGCGGCTTTCTGAAGTCTTCTTCCGCATCGTTGTGATACTCAGTATGATGAACTATCGCACGCGGGTGAATAGTTCCCTCTCTTCCAAGGATTCTGCTATCGCCACTGAAATAACTAACTTCACTTGGACGATACATTGGATACTAGCTTTCATACTCGACTCTGTAGGAAGGCTCACGCATAAATGGGCGACGACGATCACATCTCCTTCTTTCTAAATCATCTTCAGGGAATCTTTCCTTCTGAAGACTATATCGCATATGGCTCCTTCGAACTGTTGTAGGAGGAGATGGGGATCTCCTTGGAGTCTCGTCATAGGCCAAAGTGCGGGCACATATTCGCTCTTCACGAATCATGCGCTCGTATTCAGCTAAGGCGCTCTCTTGCTGAATGCGTAACCAGTCATCGGGATATTGAATTCCTCTAGATTTGGAATTACGATGGTGGGACCTCACCGGTTCGGAATTATCTGATCCGTCTTCCAGACCCAATTCCGTGCGAGCCCGACGAGTTTCCACCATAACATGTCCTAAGTCACCAGGAGATGGACCCCCAAGTACTTCAACATCATTAGTACGCCGAACTGTCCCCGGAGTTCCCGTCAGCCGTTGAAGAGATTGACTCATATCGTTCAGAACAACAAAAACTTTTACAATTCTTGCACAAGCACGGATGGCGCCAATGAAGAAACACGGATCTAATCCCCTAAGGGCTTAGATCCAATGAGTCCACAGGGTACGGACCAAACAATGATACAAGCCTATTCTCCCAAGTCCAATGACGAAAACCTGCAAAACAGTCACCCTGAGCTTGTTACGGGGAAGACAAGAGGGGGGGTTTTCCCGTAACCAACCTCCGGCGTGAGAATAAGTTCTTATTCCGATGGAGAGGAAAGTACAAAGTAAGTGACAGTATAAGTGAAGTGTGAATGAATACCTCATAGAGATGGTGAAGGTATTTAGAGCCGAAGGGTAAGGGAATGTGATTGGTCCAGCTGTCCCTTTCCAGAAGATGCTTTCTTAACTGCCTGGACGTGTATCGCGTATGACAGGACGAGCTATATCGGCCATGTGCATGGTTGTAACATCCTTGACACGTGTCTACTCATGATAGGACGAGCTATTTTGGCCATGTGCATGGTTGTAACAACCTCGCCAGCTGTCCTCTTCTATTAGCTGTTACATCTCGTGCTCTGCAAGAAAGGATCTTGGTAAATCTTCTAGAAAGGCGTTGGTTAATTACAGCTGTTTTCTGACGTCACCTTCTGGTCATCCTTGCGGGTGGGAATAGTACCTTGAGGATGACTTCTGAGTGCGTCTGGATTCTCCCGCGCATAGTCTCTAGATCTTGTTATTGATGTTCCTCTATCTTGAGTTATGCGGGTGATTCATATGTCCCGCGGATGACATATGAGGGAGTTCCCGCTTACCCGCGGGGTGATCTTTAAGGGTATTTGGGTCTTTTTAGTATCCTACCTCTATCCCCCCCTCAAATTACACATCAGATCTTTTATTCATCGTTATCCTTCCAAATTCTTGAGCCAAACTTTTCTTTTTGAATTTAACCTTATTATAACCTTCATCTCGAGCAGCCTCGTTTTCTATCTTCTTTTACGGGTATCGTCATCTTTGCTTAATTCACCATCTTTCATGTTCAACACTTTACCTACAAATTCAACATAGTACCATTCCAGCGTATCTAAATACTTTAGATATATTGTCCTTAAGTCTTGACTCAGTAAGGCTTCAATTCCTTCATCGAAAACTACCCAAAAGTTATTTCTTAACACCGACTCTTTGTCTCCCATAGAGTATAGCATAACAGATAACTCAAATAAATCAACTTTGTTTCCATCCAAGAAAGGTGACATATTAACTAGGAAAATTGGATTTAAATAATCCTAACTATCAACCATTGGCCATTAATAATTCCAACTTACAATCTAATCGGTGTGATCCTAACTTTCAGTATAGTTATTGGCCATTAATAATCCCAACTTACAATCTAATCGGTGTGATCCTAACTTTCAGTATAGTTACTAATAGTAGTCTTAACCTAACAAATTGTTAACTCCGTTTAATATTTTCTATTTAAGCCATGTGAAATGACCAAAGTACCCTTACATAATTAAATTAAAAGAATAAAGTCACCACTTCTAGTTCTAAAGTTAAAAGTGATAAATACAGTAGACACATACATACAGTCACCATCACTGGCGACGATTCTTTTCCGACAACCAGAGTAAAAAATCGCCGACCACCCACAACCAGATCTAGAATCGTCACTACCAACTCGTCAAACCCCCCAACCTAGCAGATTTGAATTAGGTTGCAGTCACCATCACTGGCGACTTGTTAAACCTTCAATCGGATCGCGGTGGGTCGCCGGAAAAACGGTAGGAGGCAAGGGGTTGAAACGAGTAGATATGAATTGAGATGAGATGAGATGAATTGAGCAGATTCAAAACGCCACAAGTTTGATGGTGCTAATGCACAAAGATGATAGTGTCCGGTGGGATATGGAGGCCGACAAATCGGTGCTTGTTGCTGAAGAAATTAGAAGTGTGTAAACGTGAGAAGGTGGTATGTGATGGTGATAATGATGGAAACGGTGGCTGGAGATGGTGCATTCAACATTGGTCGGGGATGGCGGTACGGATGACGAGTGATTGTGTGTTGTGGTAGGGATAAGGTCTAGCCGTCTAGGTCTTTCCATTTTTGTCTTTTTTTTATTAAAAGGGTGTTTTAATAATTTTACTTATTATTTAATTGTTAGTAAGGTTATTTCACACTGTTTAAAAAGAAAAAAACTAACAAAGTTAACAATTTGTTAAGCTGAGATTACTATTAGTAACTAAACTAAAAGTTGGGATTGTCACTAGTTACATTATGTATCTTTGTAGTTTTCTACATTCGTGGCAACTTGAACGAGATCCAACATGATAAAACAATCCTTCAAATCTCTAACGGTGTATATTTCTTTCGCATGGGTTTTTCCTTTTTCATCTTGGCCTCTTTCATCATTCTTTGTTTCATTTTGATATAACTGTTCAAAATAATCCTCCCAAAGTTCGTTAGGTGGATTTAGAAAAAAGTGGATTAAGTAATTTTTTCGATGGAGCCAGATGTTCCTTTGAAAGTGATTTAAAAACCTTGATCACTTAACAAGTCCTCACTTAACATGTATTTGTTCATCAATTCCGTAGGATTTTCTTAAGGTTTTAAACATATTCTTATTGCTACACACATGCCTCCTACGTGTAAGACTAACGAACCAAATGTCATCCCAACTATGGTCGTCGGTTCCTTGTATGATAAATTCAGAAATTTGAACCCCTAAACGGCATACCTCTTTATTATGACCTAGTTGATTGCAACATAAGCATTGATGTTTCTTGAAAGGTGCTTCTTGTGTTTTGTTTTGGAAACCCTAATTATGAATCATGTTGTGCTGCCTCGTGCTTTTCTTCAATAGATATTATATGACTCTTGTCTTCAATCTTAAAATCGATGATCCCATCACAGAGACTATAAATGTCACGGTCATCAAACAGAGCATCGAAGAACGTGGGACTTCTAGGTGGACCACAACGCCGTTCCTTTCTTCAAACATCATTTTATGGGCCATGGACTTCGCACTTGAATAAATCGTTGTTGGAGGTGAGATTTAAGGCAGAGAATTGAATTGCTCGATTTTTACACATATTCAATAATCAAATCGCTTGATTATTTCTTCACAAGTCTCAAGAGCCAGCATGCTCTGATACCAATTTGATAGTATATAGGGTTTTTGAGTTTGAATGAAATTGAATAATGGAGAAAACAAAAGAAAAAAATAAGTAAATAACGAACAGATAAATTGCAAATGATCGTTTGAAAGGGCATTTATACATAACGAATATGGGCTATGTGAATCGTCGTGTCGATTTACAAACACAAAATGAAACAAGCTTTTTCTTATTTACAATTTTGTCTTTCTATTGTGTATATAAAATAAATAAGAATTTTTACACATGGTTGAGTTAGCCTATAAAGTAGGACAAATATGAGAAAAATGAAGACTAAAAAATACTCTCAAAAATTAAATAAATCAATAAGATCAATAACTCAAAACATAAATGCGTATTTGTTATAATTAATCACAACTATTATCTTTTGTTCTCTATCAGTCCAACTAATGATGTAAAATTTTAATTTTTCTGTATGTGTATTGATTACCCAACCCCGGGTTTGTTATTTGGGTTGTTCTCATTAATGAAATCCTCCGTTAATTGACTATTTAATTGCATTTATTTTATTTAATGTAATCATCTCTCTAACTCGAACTCGCACATTTTAGCTTATATTGCACCCAATATTGTAAAAGTAGGTCTATAAGGTCAAGTACTTCCCGAGTACTGATTACAAGGTATGGTGCTTATGCGAGTTTCTTTAACTCCACCTAGTTCCTAAAAATTAATCAAAGGTACGTGGTCAACCTTAGCCAATAAGACATCTAGTCAGACAACTTTGGTTGATTTTGACATAGAGAATAAACATAATTCGTATTTCTATAATATAAAAGAACGAATAACATTTTTTAATAATTTTGACTTAGAAATTTAATAATTTAGTATTTAAAAAAATATTTTTCTTATATATATATTGACATTCACTTATTTCGTTATCAATATTAGTAAACTTATGATATATGACATATATATAATATCTAAAAAGTAATTCTTTTTATATTTACTTTTTCTGAGTACTCTCCTAGTACTCATCCAGTAAACCCAACTCCCTAGTCGGCTGCCTAAGGTCCACATAAACAACTTTTACAACCTTGAACTAAGTTATTTTAAAGAACCAGGACCAAGTATGTAAAACATTTTTAAAAAACATTATGCCACATCTCTCCACGCCACGCGATGAGCGTGATCAACAATGTGGCTTAGCACGACGGAGGAAGATTTAGACCACCGTCGGGCCCGCGACGCTACGCGTGGGACCATGCCGTTCCTTCACGTAGCGCGGAGGACCCCGTGTCGGCGGATTCGTTTTGAAATCTTTTGAATATGCTGTTTTCTATCCAAATCTTTATATTCTAGTCGATCATGAGCCTAGACATGTTCGTTAAACTTAAATACGAACTTCCCCTCCAAAATTTCATTAATTGTGTGATTATTGATTATTTTCTTCCATAATTGCGTAGTCTTTAATTAATGCTCAATTATGACGATTACGTTTTCTCCAAGCCAATTCCTCCTATATACAAAACATGTAGCCCCTGCACAATGTTTTCCCCACGCCACTTCAATCTCAATTCCGGTTATTAGTTGTTATTTTCTCAAGATTATGAAGTTTGACTTTCAAGAGTCCAAAGTTTTGACATTCCAGTTTCTGCTTGTTCCATCCATTTTCCAGGTAAGTGTTGACCATCAAACATGTTCATTTTATTTATTTTAAACGAAAACCCTCAATCAATTTTAATGATTGATGGGTCGGTTCGGGATGACAATTGCATTCCGACCTGTTGGGTTTGTGTTAATGTTAGTTTGGGACTCTTCGGTTTCACCATGAACCGTGACCCATTTTTGTTTTAATTTCATTTCATTATTTTGCACCTAACCGACCCGAATCCGGTCTCATACCGACGTTTGGGTTAATAACGAACTAAAACTCATTTAACTGTATTTTTTTGCTATAACTAGAGTTAGGAGAGGAATTAATTGTTTGGTTAAGTTCTGTTTTAAAATGATATATTTTTTAATTTATCTGGAATATTTTATTTTTAAGTCACTCGGCACGCTTATCTGTCCTTTTTCTTATAGCGAGAGTTATAATTTGAGTTCCAATTTAATTTCAGTTTGTATATTCTTGGTTTTTAATATATTTTATTATTTAATAATTTTAGGGTATTTCATTTGAAGTTTGATGGTTTTCTTAAGTTATTCTCATCTCATTTTTCACTCACCTAATAATCAAGGTGTGTAATCACTCTCCCCCTATTCTATTTTTGTTTTGGGGGCTTTATGCGTACACAAAACTGAAATTATTTTATTTACACAAATATATAATCTAACACAATTCCATTGTTTGCGTAGCTGTGATATTGCTCGATTAGTTGTTAAATGCTACATGATTATGTGTTTACAGTTTTTATTTTTATTGTTGGTTGATATCTCATCCTGATCCTCATAGCATGAACATACGCCGTTGAAGTAACTCGAAACCAGTTTTGGGCCGAGGGAAAAGAAACTTTTATTTATTTAATTTATATTTCTCGAATTGTGATTACTTGCACTACGATGTTAACAACCTATATTATTTTTACGTATGTCGCAGATAGTTATGAATGCTTAGTTTGACCTTGAGTTTTAATAAAACAAAGAACAATTTGTTAGATTGAGTTTGATGTGATGTTTTGAATTATTTCATTTTGTGAAACTCTTGTGTATAATGATTTGAATGAATATTTTAGAAATTATCACATACTAATTTCAGAGCTATGATACAAATTACGATGCGTCCCGACATGTTCTACCATTAGGTCGGGGTGTGACAAATGAGTTGATTGCTAACAATTCTGTTGGTGCATAGTGTCAGTAGTTCAGTATCTTGTATTTTGTATGTGTCTGTAATCGTGTTAGATTGTTTGTTTTGGTTTTGAATATTGTTTAGCATAAGTTTGCCTGGGATGTAGGCGAACTTTGAGATAAGCGAAGTTATGACAACTTCGCCTAGTATGTTAGGCGAAGTTGTCGAGGTTATATAAACCTCACTTCTATCTTTCAGACGAGGGGTTGGTGATTATTGATATCACGTGTGGAAGTGTTGCAATACAATCGTGTTTATTAGTATTGTGACGTGTTTTTGTTTATCGGTTCAACGTATTATCTATCTTACGCTCGTATCGTATTACGGGGGGATTCCGCACCCTCGTGTTACGAGATACTCCTGTGTAAATCCGGCTGGGAACCTTCAATTGGTATCAGAGCTTTTGCTCGTGATTGTGTGGTTCGGGATTATCACACAGGTGCTAAGATCGTTCCGTTCGACTATTCGCGGAACGAGTTTACGTTGAAATACCTAGTTATTGTGTCTTGCCCATCTCCCACCATCAAATATAACCCAATAGACCTTCGCATACCTCGCAATACGTCCAATTAAAACCTGAAAAAACTCGTGTTCATCAGGCGAAGTTGCCGTCATCTTTCGTAGGATTTAAGCGAACTTATAAGGTTTAAGCGAAGTTATAGTGAAAGGCGAAGTTAAGAACAAGCAAAGATAAGCACAAGCGAAGTTAAGGAAGCAAAGTTAAAAAGCGAAGATAAGCACAAGCGAAGTTCTGATAACTTCGCTATCTGAACACTGTTTAAAAAAAATAAATAAATAAATAGAAAATAAATACTTTCTTTGTATTTCGAGTCGTGTTTCTTTCAACTATGACTTCAATAAACATTACAGAACTGGTAAAAATGAAGGTTGAAGCCGGTTCAACAACTAAAGCTCCAAAAATGCTTAAGGGTACCGATTTCGTTGCATGGAAAGATCGGTTTGAACACCATGTGAAGTATCAAGATGCTAAGATGTGGGTTTGCATTCAAGATGGATACATTCCACAAAAATCCTTGTTTGAAGGTCGTGAACAAATTAAGAAGTATAGTAAGATGGAAGAGGAGGAAAAGAAAATGTATGAGGCAGAGAGTAAAGCTCATGCAGCAATAACAATGGCTCTTCCACAAGAGATTCTTCATACCTTCAAGAAGTACAAAACTGCTAGAGAGCTATGGGAAGCACTAGAAAATCGATATGAAGGTAATGTGGGGATACGTGCTTCCAAGGCAAAGCTGCTAAAAACCCAATTCTCTGTATTCAAGTATTTGAAAAATGAATCACTTGACGATATCATCACAAGATATTATCACTTGATGACCGAACTTAGTAATTACTCCATTGAATACAAGGAACAAGAGATAGTAGAGAAACTCCTTGATGCTCTTCCACCGAAATGGGAAATGTACACTGTTCTGATGAGAGAAGATAAAGACTTTACCAAGATTGATTTGGAGACAGTGGTCAATAAGTTACGAAATTTTGAACATAACATGGTTCGGAAGGAGGCACCAACTGATCAGGTTCAGGATCCGGGAATGTATGGTGCGAAAGTAACTCCAAGCTCAAGTTCAAAATTAGAATCATCTGCCTACTACTCAATGGGAGAATCAACTCGCGATGGTCATGTGATTCTCAATATGGATGGCGACGTATGTTTCGTAGCTGGAGGTAGTAATCCTTCAAAACCTCAAGCCACAACTGGAAATTTCTCGTCAAATGTTCCAAGCTATAACTACTCACAGATGCCCATGAGTGTTAAATCAGCTGAACAACAGTTTGCTCTCTATGCATCCTTCATTGCATCTTATGAGAACTACATCAAAGGTAAAATAGTCGACCCTGCAACTTTGGATGAAGATTATGATCAGATCGATGCTGATGATTTGGAAGAGATGGACCTGCAGTGGCAGATGGCTATGATAGTAAGAAGGGTAAAGAGATTCATGAAGAAAATGGGTAGAAAGTTCGTTGGAGAAAGACCAGGGTTTGACAAATCAAAGGTTCGATGTTACAACTGTCAACAAAATGGTCACTTTGCTAAGGAATGTACAAATGAGAGAGTCGAACGAAGTCAAAACAGGCCTGCACAACAGAATGGTGGAGGTAGTGAGAATAGGGCTATGGTATCTGGACAGAATGGTGGATACAACTGGAATATACAAGTTGAGGAAGTGTTCGAACAGGCTAATTTGGTAAACATCGAAACTGGAGGAAGTGAGAACGAGACGGGAGAAAATCAAGCATATATGGCAGAAGTGAACGATCAGCTCTCTGAGGTAAGTTCTGAACTTCATTGTATACAATGTGAAAATCTGTCTGAAAAATTGAAAACAATAACTGATCAGTTTGTTAGTTTGGACCCACAATTTAAAACCTTAAAAGAAGATCATCACCATACTAAAACTAGAGAAAACAGTTACTAGGTAAAAATAAAAGCTAGTGAAAAGGATATCAGAAGTCTTAAAGCCAGTCTAGCTGAAAAAATAAAAGTAATTGATCTTAGTTATGAAGTGTTAGAAGAAAAAACCAAACTAATTGCTGAAAAAGATAAACAGATAGCTGATTACCAGGTAAAAGTGGTGGAACTAAACAGAAAAATTGAACAATTTAGAAATTCATCAGCAATACTAGATCACATCATAAGTGTTCAACGTTCCCCGGTTAACAAAGGGGGAATTGGATTTTCTGAAGTTCCACCACCGTATAACAATAACTATACTTATAATCCTAGTAATCAGCAATCTGCGAATGTTGAGATTAGTCAGACAGTTCCAATCAAAATTTCTACTAAAGAACCTGAAGTTAATAAGAGCGAGACGAGCAAGTCAAGTTCTAACGTTGCGATCTCTGTCCCTAGCTCCGTCTCATCAAATTCGGACAAGTCATCTGAATTGGGTGAGATAAAAGAAGAGGTAGTGTTACTAAAACGTGGGGAGGAATATAAGCCCGATAAAAAGAATTTTTCCCTAAATCCGTCTGTCCCACCATATGTTAGACAAACGGGTAGTAATGCAACCTCGACATCTGCAACAACTGTTGAGACGAAAGTTGAAAACAGAAGTTGTTTCAGATGCAATCAAGTAGGACACCATATTGCTGATTGTCCTCTAAACCAGAGAAAATTTAAAGGTATGAGGCCTCCAAAAACTGAGAATACAACGAATATTAATTATGATACTGGTAAGAATGCGAACACACCAAATTTCAGACATTGGACTAATCCAAGATTTCAAAGAAATCGGTCTCATTTTTTCCCAGTTAACTACCAAACCAACAATTATAATTCAGTTAATTCACTAAGGTTTGGATGGCCTCATAGCCAATCCTCTAGAAGGTTTCCTTTCAGAACTTACAGAAATCATCCTCAAACTGACTTTGCGCAACCAAAGTACTGGATGCCGATCAACAAATTTAATCGACCCAAGACCAGTAGGTCTTGGGTCCCCAAATTTTAATCTATTTCTTTAATTGTGCAGGAACAGTCAAACAGGGCTGTAAACAATATGTGGGTTGTTGACAGTGGCTGTTCCTGGCACATGACTGGTAACAAGAAATTGTTACGTGACTGGAAATCTGTTCAAGGAGGAAGGGTTAGTTTCGCTGGAAAGAGTGGAGGTAGAATCAGTGGTATTGGAACTGTGACTAATGGAAGAATGAAGTTAGAGAAGGTGAATTTTTTGGAAGAGTTAAAGCATAACTTGTTGAGTGTGTCTCAAATTTGTGACAAAGAATACACAGTGCATTTTACTAAAAATGAGGCAATCGTTCTTTATCCTGGTTTCAAGATACCAGAGGCCTGGGTGGTGATGAGAGCTCCAAGAGAAAAGAACACGTATGTAATGGATATGAGGTCAACTGAGATGACAATAGAAGAGTCATGTCTTCTGTCAAAGGCAACTGAGTCTGAGTCAGAGTTATGGCATCGAAGAAAAGGACATATACATCTTCGCAAAATGAATTACATTGTCAAGAATGGGCTGGTGCTTGGAGTTACCTTGAAGAATTTTAACTTTGATGATCAATGCTTGTCGTGCAAGAAGGGAAAGCAACACAAAAAACCTCGTCACCCCAAAAAGGTTAACTCAATTGTCAGTACCCTAGACCTACTTCACATGGATCTCTTTGGAACGTCATACTTCTTGGTTGTAACCGATGATTACTCTCGATACTCTTGGGTATACTTTCTAAAGGCAAAAGATGAGACAGTTCAGTTGGTAATTAACTTGATTACCAAGGTTGAAAATATTGTTGGGAGAAGGTTAAGTACATCAGGAGTGATAATGGTACAGAATTCAAGAACTACCAGATGGAGATGTTCTGCTTACAAAAAGGGATAGAACATCAGTACAGCGCCCCGTATACTCCGCAGCAAAATGGGGTAGCTGAGAGGAAGAATAGAAGGCTAATCGAAGGAGCCAGAACCATGCTGGTAGATGCTAAACTTCCCGTGGTGTTCTGGGCTGAAGCTGTTGCCACAGCCTGTTATATCCTTAATCGTGTTTTAACTGTTAAAAGATTAAATAAAACTTGTTATGAACTCATGTGACAATCATCAATTTCAGGTTAACTCCGTTAACTCAACTCCGTCAATTCAAACTTAAGATCATTGAATCTCTAATGCACACCTCATTACATTTAAACTAGGGTTTAAATGACGCTTAACACTTACTACATGTGTAGTCTTTCGGGATTTCCACCGAAACGCAAACGAGTTGACGCAAACGGTTGATGAATAAACGAAAAACGTCAACATAATAATTATGTGATAATTATGTGTTAACATATGTGTTACTTGATTATATTGTGTAATGCTAGAAACGAGATAAGAACTAAGTTAGTTTAAGCTAGGAAAAGTAATACTTAAAAGTGGAGGGGCCAAAGTGTAACATAGTATTCTATAAATAATAACAATAAACTAAACCCTAACTTATTTCTTTTCCTCCCCACTCAAAACCGATCAGCCACCCTCTTGGTTCTCCTTGGCTGCCGTCACCCTCACACACACATACAACCACCAATTCAAGCTTTTGATTGAAGAATTAGGTGCTAGGAAGGTATAATTGATTATCCTATACATTCTTATTACTTGATTTTGATGTTTGTTGGGTTAATTGTAAACCCTAGCTGCCGATTCTATATGTATATATAGTTATTATGATTGTTGATGATTTGATAACTAGAATTAATATTGTTACATGTTGATTTTTTTGTGTCTATGATTTGAGTTCAAACAAAAACCCTAATCATGTATTTAATGGGTAATTGATGTGCATGGATGGTGTTTACGGAGTCTAGAGTGTTATATGAATGCATGATAGTTCATAGGTTGTTAATATATTGAGTTTGGATGCAAACAGTTTCTGGACAGAATGGGTATATGATGTTTAAGTGACTGTAACAAAGTGTAAACGTGAAAATTAGTTGAGATTATTGGTACTACCGTAAACTAGGTTGAGTCTAGTTTCTATAAAGTATAAACTTGTAATTTTTGGACAAGTAGAAGTTAACTTTTATGATTTTACAAAAACGTTGTGCAAAGCTGAGCTGTTAGACCTGCTGTTAGGTTGTGTTGTAAATGTTATATCTCATGAACTACGAGATCAATTGGGTTGGTTCCACTTCTGGAAGTTGACTTATTGAGTTAGGAACCTAACCCAAGTGTTCTTGCATTTATTGGATTTTTCGTTTAACGGGAATTGCAAATAAAATTCTGTTGCGCATGAATTTGACTGTTATGAGTTTGCTGTAATGATTTGATGATTGTGAGAAAACTATGTGGAATAAAAATATAATTAAATATGTTCTGGAAACCTAAGACATATGTGCTTCTGTTATGATTTTTGGTAAATTAATTGGGATGCTATGATCGGTGAAATAGTACAATCTTTCTAGTAGGATTTCTGTCTCGGTGAAACTAGCTGCTGAGTTGTGTAAAAATGCATGAAACATGATACTTGCTACATAATTGTTATGTTTTGACCAAAATACCCTTGCGGGGAATAATTGCTAATCGATTGCCATGATTTGACCAAATTGCCCTCATGGGGAATAATGGCTAGTTAATTGTTATTTGTTGACCAAAATGCCCTTACGGGGAATAATTGATAGTGATGTACTTTATGAATACATGACACGTATATGATTGCTTACACATGTAATGTGTCACAAAAACACTTGTTAAAGTCACACACGATTCACAAACGAAACACGAAACATGTTATGTGCATAGGTATTATGTGCCGGGTCTAGAGACTCGATAATATTCCGACACTTAGAAAAATCTCTTTGTTGTTTTAGAACGCTAGAGAGAGTTTTTCTGTGACGCGCATCTTGGTGATTTAATTTGGGAAATTCTTCGCAAACAGTGAGTTTCACTTTCCCCTCTTTAAACTGTTTTCAAACGCTTTTCACTTGGGGGAGATAACATACTCCACAACGCATTTAAGATTTTGTTATAAATTATATATCACTTGTAAAGGCTAAGTGGCAAACGAAACATTTGAAGTCCTACACATCGAACCGGTTAATATTTTGAATAGCGAGTCACTGTTGAGTAGTACTACTGGTTTGACAAACCCCACCCAACGCTAAACTCGACTGGAGGTCGAGCGGGTGTAATTTTGGCTAACACGTACCATGGTCTGGAGGACCTGGTGACAAGGCACTCAATAAACGAGTCAGCTTCGGTGTCGAACACTTAGTAATAATTGTTGTATAGACTAGCTACCTATCGATATATAATTGACATAACACTATCTGTAACGCAAAACGCTGTAACGCAAAACGCTGTAACGCTGTAACGCAAAACGCTAAACGCAAACGCTAAACGATCTATTTTTATATAACTTGTGAACTCACCAACCTTGTGTTGACACTTTTAGTATGTTATTCTCAGGTAGCCGAGGCGGGCGCGCGGTTTAGGAACATGCATTGCTTGATAAACTTTTAACTATGCAAACTTACTTTTAACTGTTATCATTGGTTTTAAATCGTCCTGCGTGACGTCACATTGTTCTCTATGGTTTTACGCTTCCGCACTTATTTTCATTTAAACGTTTTTATGGTTTGATTATAACTGATGATTCCGATCCTGTTAGTTCACACCCTCTGACGGTAAAACTCCGTTAGTGGATTTTGAGGGTGTGACAGATTGGTATCAGAGCAATTGGTTATAGCGAACTAGAAGCTGCATGCATACTAGACTATAACCGCGACAACCCATTAGTTATAATGATACGCACTACATAGATTTGTGTAGTCTTGTAATCTTATCTCTTTACCTCTTTCACTCATACGCGCGCGCATACACGGCTTACCTGTAGGAATGTCGACGCCACCCTCATCATCATCCGATTCGATGACGCATGCTCACGGGAAGGAACCGCAGTTACCTATCGCATCGCCACCCCGAGTAGTCCCGGAACTCGAAGCTCCCGCGCCGAAGAAGTACCGCCTATCCGGAGGCATATACGAAAACGACGTTAGCTGGGAATGGTACCCTAACATCATCAGACGTATGGTCTATCGCGAACAAGTTCCCCCGTTACCTCACCCAAACCATCTTGCTTATCCCAACACCCTACCACCCATAACCGAACCTGTAGAGCGAGTTCTCGCAGCTGTTGTTTCATGCTTGGAGCGTGACGTGGGTTACATGCGCTATACGAAAGCGAACGTTTCCGGACTGTAAAAAGACGGAACCGAGACTAAGGAGGAGATTGCCCGCATGGCAGCGGCAATGAAGGAAATGCAAGAGACTAGTGATCAACAGATGAAAATTATGATGAAGATGCAAGCTGAGATGATAGACTTGCAAGAGCAACTCCAAGAAGCAAGGACCCGAACCGAGATAGCTTTAGAGCGTTGCGATGTCTTACAAATGCAACTTGCTCATAACGCAGCCGAACCTGAGGCAGAGCCTGAGGCGGAGCCTGAGGCCGAACCTGAAGAAGATCCCGAGGAAGATCCCGAGGAGGAACCCGAAGAGGAACCGGAGGAAGAACCGGCTGAGCCAGAGGCACACTCAGAGGTGTCCACAGACGATGTACAAATGTGCAGATCCTTGGATTGGAACTGGCTAACGCGATGAACTGGGAGGAGTTCAAAAACATGATGCGAGAGGAGTACTGTCCGAGAGAAGAGATTTAGAAGTTAGAGTCAGAATTTTGGTCACTGAAGATGGTGGGCTCGGAAATTGAAGCCTACACTACTCGTTCTCACGAGTTGGCTGTGATGTGTCCGCGTATGGTGGATCCGCCGAGTAAGAGGATTGAAATGTACATTGATGGGTTAGCACCGCAGATTCAGGGCATGGTGACGGATTCCAGACTAGCCACGATTCAACAAGCGATCCGTTTAGCTCACAAACTGACGGATCAGGCTGTGACCCAAGGTGCGTTACCCCCTAGGGGTTCAACCACTAAGGCCCGTGACAACCCGAGTAATGACAACAACAGCAACAGCAACCCGAGCAGCGGAAAGATGAAGTTTGACAACACCAGATCCTCATCCTCGAACCTCCCACCGTAACAACACTACCGTAAGCCCGAATTCACTCGGAGCTTTAACAATCAGAGTCACAACAACAACAACAACGGTAGCGGGCAGGTTTCGAGCGGATATGCTGGGAAACATCCGAAGTGCAATAGGTGCAACTATCATCATGTTGGCCCGTGTAACCGTGTCAAGTGTCAGAGATGCGGAAAGATGGGTCACCAGGCGAAGGAGTGTAGAGGAGACCTTGCGGCAACGGGTGCTCCTAAACCACCTAGGACGACGAAGGGATGTTACGAATGTGGGCAGGAAGGTCATTTCAGGAAAGATTGTCCCAAGCTGAAACAAAACGACAACAATGGGGGTAATGGAAGTGGCAGTAATGGTGGAAGCAATGGCAAGGGAAAAGCTTTTGTGATTGGGTCGGGTCAAGCCCACAATGATCCCCACGTGGTGACTGGTAAGTTCCCTGTGAACGATTGTTTTGCTTCTGTATTGTTTGACACTGGAGCTGATAGGAGTTTTGTGTCGAAAGCCTTTAGTCAACTCTTAGACTTAACTCCAACTCCGTTAGATGCTAAGTTTCCTGTTGAATTAGCTGACGGTAAGACTATAGTAACGACTCATGTACTTGCGGGATGCAAGTTAAAACTGTCAGGTCATGTCTTTGACATCGACCTTATTCCTTTTACGCTTAGTAGTTTCGATGTCGTTGTCGGCATGGACTGGTTATCAGAGAATCGAGCGGAGATTATATGTCACGACAAGATAGTTCACATTTCTACCCCTTCCGGCGAGATCATTTCGGTCCGAGGTGAGAGGAGCGGCATCACCACCAGCGTCATTTCCCTTATGAAGGCGCAGAAGTATCTACGAAAGGGTCATCCGGCAATTTTGGCGCAGATTGTTGAGAAACCCGCGGAGGAGAAGCGAATTGAAGATATACCGGTCGTGCGAGATTTTCCGGAAGTTTTCCCGGAGGATTTGCCTGGACTCCCTCCTATACGTCAAGTCAAATTCCAAATCGAGTTGACACCCGGTGCAGCACCCATAGCACGAGCCCCGTATCGGCTCGCACCGGCGAAACTTCAAGAGTTGTCCACTCAGTTGCAAGATTTGTTGGATAAGGGTTTTATCCGACCTAGCTCATCGCCATGGGGAGCCCCTGTCTTGTTTGTCCGAAAGAAAGACGGGACTTTCCGAATGTGCATCGACTACCGGGAGTTGAACAAGGTGACGGTCAAGAACCGTTATCCTTTACCCCGAATTGATGATGTGTTTGACCAGCTTCAAGGATCGAGTTACTACTCGAAGATCGATCTGTGATCCGGTTACCACCAACTGAGAGTGCGCGAAGAAGATATCTCAAAGACGGCTTTCAGAACACGGTATGGTCACTACGAGTTTTCGGTTATGCCTTTTGGCCTAACCAACGCACCAGCTGTATTTATGGATCTCATGAATCGAGTATGCAAGGCGTACCTCGACAAGTTTGTGATTGTGTTCATTGACGATATTCTCGTCTACTCCAAGAACAAAGCTGACCATGAAGAACACTTAAGGGTAATTCTGGAGTTATTGAAGAAGGAACAACTGTATGCTAAACTCTCGAAATGTGAATTTTGGCTTCGCGAAGTTCACTTTTTAGGACATGTGATCAACGAGAATGGTATCCATGTCGATCCCGGTAAGGTAGAGGCCATCAAAAACTGGGAAGCACCTAAGACTCCGACTGAGGTGCGGCAATTCCTAGGACTGGCCGGCTACTACCGACGTTTCATCGAGGGATTTTTAAAGATTGCTCAACCCCTCACCGCTTTGACTCACAAGGGTACTAAGTACAATTGGGGTGACGCGCAAGAATCCGCTTTTCAACTGTTGAAAACCAAACTTTGTAGCGCCCCTATTCTAGCCCTCCCCGAGGGAACGGAAAAATTTTCGAGGTACACTGTGACGCATCGATACAAGGTCTTGGTTGTGTGCTGATGCAACTCGAGAAGGTTATAGCCTACGCCTCTCGACAACTATGGGTTCACGAGAAGAACTACACGACCCATGATTGGAACTCGGAGCTGTGGTGTTTGCTCTTAAGATATGGAGGCATTACTTGTACGGTACCAAGTTTACCATTTACATCGACCACAAGAGTCTCCAACATATCTACGATCAGAAGGAGCTGAACATGCGACAGCGTCGTTGGGTCGAGCTGCTCAAAGATTATGATTGTGCCATCAAGTACCACCCTGGCAAGGCCAATGTGGTGGCCGACGCCCTCAGCAGAAAAGAAACAGATAAACCCAGACGGGTGAGAGCATTGCAATTCACGATTCATGCCAGCTTACCCGATCAGATTCGCGATGCGCAACTTGAAGCTTTGAAAGATGACAATCTTCCATCAGAACTCATGCGGGGCATGAATAAGCAACTTGAAACCAGATCGGACGGGGTCCGATATTTTGAGAACCGGATTTGGGTTCCACGGTACGGAGAGTTGAGGACTCTAGTGATGGACGAAGCTCACAAGTCCCGATATTCTATCCACCCTGGCTCAGATAAAATGTATCATGATTTAAAGGCACTTTACTGGTGGCCGAACATGAAAGCCGACATTGCCACCTACGTGAGCAAATGCCTGACTTGTGCCAGAGTCAAGATAGAATACCAGAAACCATCTGGTCTACTGCAACAACCGGAACTCCCAATGTGGAAATGGGAACATATCTCAATGGATTTTATTACGGGTCTACCTAAGACACCGATGGGATGCGATACCATCTGGGTGATCATTGACCGGTTGACTAAGTCTGCACACTTCTTAGCAATTAAAGAAAAGGACAAAATGGAAAGACTGACTCGCGTCTACATGAAGGAAGTAGTGTCTAGACACAGAGTGCCTGTCTCGATCATTTCCGATCGAGATTCTCGTTTCACGTCGCACTTTTGGAAGTCGCTGCAAAGCGCGCTAGGCACCCGTCTTGATATGAGCACAGCATACCATCCTCAGACGGATGGGCAAAGTGAACGAACTATTCAGACCCTGGAAGATATGTTGCGTGCCTGCGTATTGGATTTCGGAAAAAGTTGGGAACCTCACTTACCTTTGGTAGAATTTTCGTATAATAACAGCTACCACGCAAGTATTAAGGCAGCACCGTTTGAAGCGCTGTACGGACGGAAGTGTCGATCACCACTCTGCTGGGCAGAGGTGGGTGACAGCCAAATCACTGGTCCAGAACCGGTACTCGAAACTTCGGAAAAGATTGTTCAAATCCGAAATCGCATGGCAGCAGCACGGGATCGCCAAAAGAGTTAGCGCCGAAAGCCTCTAGAATTTCAAGTGAATGACCAAGTGTTACTCAAAGTCTCACCTTGGAAAGGTGTGGTTCGCTTTGGTAAGCGAAACAAACTCAACCCACGATATGTTGGTCCTTACCGGATAACTGAGCGCGTTGGTCCGGTGGCGTACCGACTGGACTTACCAGCGGAACTCTGTGGCGTACACAATGTATTCCACGTGTCCAATTTGAAGAAATGCCTATCTGATGAGACCCAAGTAGTCCCTTTGGACGAACTACAAGTTGATGAACAGTTACGTTTCATTGAGGAACCAGTCGAGGTTTTGGATTGGGAAACCAAAACGCTCAAGCACAACAAAATTCCAATCGTTAAGGTTCGTTGGAACTCGAGACGTGGACCGGAGTTCACGTGGGAACGCGATGATCAAATGATGAAAAAGTATCCTCACCTTTTTGAAGGGCTAACCAAACATAAAAAACCGCGAAACCCGGCAAACCGTCAGACATCACCGGAGGTATGAATTAAATTTCGGGACAAAATTTCTTTCTACTAGGGGATGATATGACAAACTGAAAATTTTTCTTACTTTTTCAGACACTCATCACGACTTGACTCAAATTTTCGGGACGAAAATTCTTTAACATGGGAATGATGTGACAATCGTCAATTTCAGGTTAACTCCGTTAACTCAACTCCGTCAATTCAAACTTAAGATCATTGAATCTCTAATGCACACCTCATTACATTTAAACTAGGGTTTAAATGACGCTTAACACTTACTACATGTGTAGTCTTTCGGGATTTGCACCGAAACGCAAACGAGTTGACGCAAACGGTTGATGAATAAACGAAAAACGTCAACATAATAATTATGTGATAATTATGTGTTAACATATGTGTTACTTGATTATATTGTGTAATGCTAGACAAGAGACAAGAACTAAGTTAGTTTAAGCTAGGAAAAGTAATACTTAGAAGTGGAGGGGCCAAAGTGTAACATAGTATTCTATAAATAATAACAATAAACTAAACCCTAACTTATTTCTTTTCCTCCCCACTCAAAACCGATCAGCCACCCTCTTGGTTCTCCTTGGCTGCCGTCACCCTCACACACACATACAACCACCAATTCAAGCTTTTGATTGAAGAATTAGGTGCTAGGAAGGTATAATTGATTATCCTATACATTCTTATTACTTGATTTTGATGTTTGTTGGGTTAATTGTAAACCCTAGCTGCCGATTCTATATGTATATATAGTTATTATGATTGTTGATGATTTGATAACTAGAATTGATATTGTTACATGTTGATTTTTTTGTGTCTATGATTTGAGTTCAAACAAAAACCCTAATCATGTATGTAATGGGTAATTGATGTGCATGGATGGTGTTTATGGAGTCTAGAGTGTTATATGAATGCATGATAGTTCATAGGTTGTTAATATATTGAGTTTGGATGCAAACAGTTTCTGGACAGAATGGGTATATGATGTTTAAGTGACTGTAACGAAGTGTAAACATGAAAATTGGTTGAGATTATTGGTACTACAGTAAACTAGGTTGAGTCTAGTTTCTATAAAGTATAAACTTGTAATTTTTGGACAAGTAGAAGTTAACTTTAATGATTTTACAAAAACGTTGTGCAAAGCTGAGCTGTTAGACCTGTGGTTAGGTTGTGTTGTAAATGTTATATCTCATGAACTACGAGACCAATTGGGTTGGTTCCACTTCTGGAAGTTGGCTTATTGAGTTAGGAACCTAACCCAAGTGTTCTTGCATTTATTGGATTTTTCGTTTAACGGGAATTGCAAATAACATTCTGTTGCGCATGAATTTGACTGTTATGAGTTTGCTGTAATGATTTGATGATTGTGAGAAAACTATGTGGAATAAAAATATAATTAAATATGTTCTAGAAACCTAAGACATATGTGCTTGTGTTATGATTTTTGGTAAATTAATTGAGAAGCTATGATTGGTGAAATAGTACAATCTTTCTAGTAGGATTTCTGTCTCGGTGAAACTAGCTGCTGAGTTGTGTAAAAATGCATGAAACATGATACTTGCTATATAATTGTTATGTTTTGACCAAAATACCCTTGCGGGGAATAATTGCTAATCGATTGCCATGATTTGACCAAATTGCCCTCATGGGGAATAATGGCTAGTTAATTGTTATTTGTTGACCAAAATGCCCTTACGGGGAATAATTGATAGTGATGTACTTTATGAATACATGACACGTATATGATTGCTTACACATGTAATGTGTCACAAAACCACTTGTTAAAGTCACACACGATTCACAAACGAAACACGAAACATGTTATGTGCATAGGTATTATGTGCCGGGTCTAGAGACTCGATAATATTCCGACACTTAGAAAAATCTCTTTGTTGTTTTAGAACGCTAGAGAGAGTTTTTCTGTGACGCGCATCTTGGTGATTTAATTTGGGAAATTCTTCGCAACCAGTGAGTTTCACTTTCCCCTCTTTAAACTGTTTTCAAACGCTTTTCACTTGGGGGAGATAACATACTCCACAACGCATTTAAGATTTTGTTATAAATTATATATCACTTGTAAAGGCTAAGTGGCAAACGAAACATTTGAAGTCCTACACATCAAACCGGTTAATATTTTGAATAGCGAGTCACTGTTGAGTAGTACTACTGGGTTTGACAAACCCCACCCAATGCTAAACTCGACTGGAGGTCGAGCGGGTGTAATTTTGGCTAACACGTACCATGGTCTGGAGGGCCTGGTGACAAGGCACTTAATAAACGAGTCAGCTTCGGTGTCGAACACTTAGTAATACTTGTTGTATAGACTAGCTACCTATCGATATATAATTGACATAACACTATCTGTAACGCAAAACGCTGTAACGCAAAACGCTGTAACGCTGTAACGCAAAACGCTGTAACGCAAAACGCTGAACGCAAACGCTAAACGATCTATTTTTATATAACTTGTGAACTCACCAACCTTGTGTTGACACTTTTAGTATGTTATTCTCAGGTAGCCGAGGCGGGGCGCGCGGTTTAGGAACATGCATTGCTTGATAAACTTTTAACTATGCAAACTTACTTTTAACTGTTATCATTGGTTTGAAATCGTCCTGCGTGACGTCACATTGTTCTCTATGGTTTTACGCTTCCGCACTTATTTTCATTTAAACGTTTTTATGGTTTGATTATAACTGATGATTCCGATCCTGTTAGTTCACACCCTCTGACGGTAAAACTCCGTTAGTGGATTTTGAGGGTGTGACAACTCATGCATGGTAGAAAGCCAAACTTGAATGGTCTCGAACCTTTCGGGTCCCCATGTTCGATATTAAAGACATACTCAAAATTTGGTGAGAAAGCCGACGAAGGTAGTTTAGTCGGATATGTTGTTGGGACTCCCAACAGAAGAGTCTTTAATTTATCGAATAGCAAGGTTGAGGTGGTATGTAACACTGACATTACGAGTTACAAATCACCAAGGCCTAGCATGGGACCCGCTGAAGCTTTCGACTATGATAAACTATTCAAATCTTTTAATATGCCTTACTTGGATTTTGCAGAAGTTGATGAGAAAATTGCTTCACCGATTTTGTATGGCGAGGAAGAGAATATTGTGCAACTTCCGCGATACGACGAAAGTCAACCTTCCTCGTCAAGTGCCGTTGATACTCCTGCTGCCTCTACTGAAGAAGAATTCTACAATCCATTTCACTCTCAACATCAATCACACACTGATGAACTCTCTTCGAATTTAGAAAACAATCTGGAAGTCGGTCCGGTTCAGACTTCTGGAATTCACAAAAATCACCCTTTGGAGAACGTGATAGGTAATCTGTCTGACGCAGTTCAAACAAGAAGAATTTTGGATGAACACACATGTGTTTACGCAAGCATTAAAGACAAGGGTATCATAAATGAATGCTTGTACACCTGCTTCATTAGCCAGATTGAACCGAAGAATTATCAAATGGCTCTAAAGGATAGCTCATGGGTCGAAGCCATGCAAGAAGAATTAGCACAGTTTGAGAATATGGAAGTATGGAAATTAGTTGAAAAACCACAGAATGTAATTGCTATCGGTACAAAGTGGGTTTTTAAATGTAAGAGAGATGAGAAAGGGATAATCATACGGAACAAGGCAAGGCTGGTAGTAAAAGGGTTTAATCAGCAAGAAGGAATCGACTACAACGAAGTGTTTGCTCCTGTGTCAAGATTGGAGGCAATTCGACTATTTTTGGCATTTGCTGCACACAAAGAGATGAAAGTGTTCCAGTTAGATGTGAAAAGTGCCTTTCTTAATGGTAAAGTCGATGAGGTGGTGTATGTTGAACAACCTCCGGGATTCCCTGACCCAGATTTTCCTGATCATGTGTACAAACTGAGTAAAGCTTTATATGGACTACATCAGGCACCTCGTTCCTGCTATGCAACCTTATCCGATTAGTTGCTTGAGAATGGGTTCGAAAGAGGAAAAATCGATAGCACGCTGTTTGTCAAAAGAAAAGGGGGAGATTTTCTACTAGTTCAAGTCTATGTGGACGACATCATTTTTGCTGCATCAAAAAGTCGCCATGTGTCAGGAATTTGAAGCAGTCATGAAAAAGAGGTTTGAAATGAGCGCCATGGGCGAATTAACTTTCTTTTTGGGATTGCAGGTAGATCAGAAGAAAGATGGAATGTTTATTCATCAAACAAAATATGTCCAGGATGTACTCAAACACTTCAAGATGGACGATAGCACCCCATTTGATACTCTAGTTTGCGTCAACCACAAACTGGGTGCTGATTCTGACAGTATTGAAGACGTTGATCCCACCCAATATCGAGCAATCATAGGTTCTTTAATGTATCTAACTGCAACTAGACCTGATATTATGTTTGCAGTTTGTCTTTGTGCTCGTTTTCAGGTAAGCCCGAAGGAATCTCACATGAAGGGAGTGAAGAGAATATTGCGGTATCTCAAAGGCAAGCCTAAGTTGGGATTGTGGTACACGAAAGGGGGAGAACTGGATTTGGTAGCTTACACAGATTCTGACTATGGAGGTTGCAATCAGAACAGGAAGTCAACAACCGGTGGATGTCAGTTTCTGGGAGGAAGATTAGTGTCGTGGCAGTGCAAGAAGCAGACCTCAGTAGCCATTTCCACCTGCGAAGCAGAGCACATGGCAGCATCAAACTGCTGCTCCCAGGTTCTATAGATACAACAACAATTACGCGATTATAGTCTGAATTTCACTCAAACTCCTATTTGCGTTGATAACACTGCTGCAATCTCAGTAACTAACAATCCCGTCAAACACAGCAAAACTAAACATATTGACATTCGTCATCATTTTATACGGGATTGTGCTGAGAAGAAATTAATTTTGCTTGAAAAGGTTGATTCTTTGGATAATTTTGCCGATCTTTTTACTAAAGCGTTTGACCGGTCCCGTTTTCAAAATCTTGTTGAGCTTAATGGGATGATCAATCCCGAGTAACCTTGTGTTTCGTTTTAAAAAAAAAAACATCACTATCGCTTAGAATTATGTCGGTTGCTTCAGTTTGAAGGACACATCTTCGGATATGTTTGGTCCTTACTTCTACTAGTAGATTATGAGGATAGCTATTAACCAGATGACTGAAAGTGACCGGGGCGGTTTATGATGGGTTTTTATTCTTTCGCTGAAAAATAGTCGTTCATACTTAGTTAGAAGGACACATACTCGTATGTGGTCGGTCCAGCTGATCCATTGGATCTTCAGGATAGCTGTTTACCTGAAGACTTTGACTTGATCGGGGTGATAGAACTTAAATTTTTTTTTATGGAGATGATATGATTTTTCAAGTCTATAACTTCGTAAGAAGTTTCAATACAATGTTTAAAAGAAAATTGATCCAACCATGGAAAGTGATGGAAAAACTAATTCTGTGTGCCTAACTGGTGAAGTTATTAGGCCTAAAAGACTCTAGAACAGCCATTGTATGTTAGGGTAGCTTTCTATGGTGCGTAAAAGTAGAAGTGATACAAACCAAATCTTCTCTACAATTTGAAGCTGTATTAATGTCTTTATTAAAAATATATATATATATATATATATATATATATATATATATATATATATATATATATATATATATATATGTTGTTAAGCCTTCGGAAGCTTAGGTTGTTTCAAATATCAATAAAGAGGCAAGAAAGAGAACGGGAAGAAGACTCTAAAGATCGATGTGTGCTTACTGTTTAATCTGACACTACGGATAGAAGTCAACTCGAGGTGACTTGGGGAAAGCCAAATACGCTTTGAGAATAGATAGGAGGCATCACAAACTCTCATGTGATGTCCATCTAAAGTTTGAGCTTAATTGAACCTAATCCGTATCACATAAGCGATGAAAACCATACTAAGTTTTATACCTGCCTACAACCTGTTTCTTTATGTCATAATATCGATGAACATGGATCTATGTGACAGCCACTTAATTAGTATGATTCCTGTTCGGATCTTTCCTAAAGCATGCAGGTCCTCGTCAAGACTGAAATTTGATCCCGTTTATTTAATTGCTAAAATTTTCACTGCATATTTTGTTTTATTTGATCCCGTTTATTTAATTACTAAAATTTTCATTGCATATTTTGTTTTATGGTTTAAAACATGGTTACTTGGTTCTTTGATCGTAAAGTTTAAATATTTAACGGAGGATTTTAAAAGCCAGTTGAATTTTGATCAAATTTATAAGGTCCTGTTTTGTAAATTAAGATAGGCGAACTTACAGGTAAGGTTTAGGGGCGAAGTTGTTCAGGGGCGAAGTTAATGGTAAGCGAAGTTAACCTTAACTTCGCCTGTATTTTCAAACCTATATAAGGGGTCAACTTGGTCAAACACTTTCAAAACTATCAGAAACACGGCGAACTTATACCCACACTTCTACCCTCGGCGAACTTAAACATTGAATCGAACCTCATTATTATCTGTTTCTTGTCCGAGATAAAGGTGTGTAGGATCGGTTAAACCTGTAATTCATATTAATGGCGTTAATCAGAGGCCTTTGTGGTCCGATTTGTGACATAGGTTGTGCAACCCTTTAAACACCCGTTAAACTATCTGTTTCTACTGTGTTTGTAACCCATTTAGTCTTCTAGATCTCAATAGAACTATCTTTTCATGTTTTGTTGCTCAAATACTTCAAACAAAACCTTGATTGGATCACAGTAATACGCCGTTTCAGTTACAGGCGAAGTTAGGGTTTAGGCGAAGTTGTCCTCAACTTCGCCTTAGGTATAACTTCGCCTGTTCAAGATTACTTTAATCAGGTGTTCTGGTTTGTTCTCAGGCGAAGTTAGGGTTAGGCGAAGTTAAACTCAACTTCGCCTTATGTTTAACTTCGCCTGCTCAAGCTTTTATCATTAACTTCGCCTGCTCAAGCTTTTATAATTTAAAGTTCATTAGATGTTATCATAACTTCGCTCATGGTAACAGGCGAAGTTATGATCTGCTACGTCGATGTTCTAACTTAGACCATTTGTTGTGCAGATATGGCTGCTGTGGCAGGGGCTGGTGGTGTTGGTGGTGACGAAGGTGGTGACGAAGGTGGTGACAACAACCGACAGTTCTTTCCGGGTCACAACATGTATATCACTTTGGATCCGGATGCTAGTGGTATCGACGCCTATCGCGAGATCATCTCCTTCCTCGTTCTCTCACGTATTTTTCACGCCATCACTACTACTCTCCCCATTTCTCTACCAAATATTGAAGACTTTTGGCGCACGGTAGAATATGACTGTAGAGTTGATCCTCCGGTTATGCGCGCTACAGTGAACAATCAGGTGGTGCAGTTCTCGACAGATCAAATCAGAGTCGCCTTGCAGTTCGGGGCTGAAACTATAGATGATCCAACAGATTTTCCGGCTCCATTCAGAGATGGTGCATTTCTACGTATGGGCTATTCGGGTCCGTTGGGTGACACTCAAAGGAGAAAGGGATTTTTATTAGAGCAGTGGTGTTTTCTGATGCACGTGATGATAGTGTGCATGTCTGGTCGTAAAGCTGCTACTGACGGTATGGGGGCAACGATGCAATCTGCAATGACAGCCCTGACTTACAACAAGCCATACAGCTTTAGTCAGATGGTTTTTTATGAAATTGATCGTCAGAGACGCGCGGTCGCCAGGGAAAGATTTTTAATGTACCCGAGATTTTTACAGATGATTCTGAATCATGTAGCCCTACGCTGCCTCAACGACGTCCTATCCGTTATGTTGAGAGTGTAAGTAAGAGAATCTTTGCGCAATGTAGGTCGTCAAGTGCTCATAGAAAACCAGAGCTTCGTCCGCGGCACACTGCATTGTTTGGTTATTTGGTGAACCCTGCTTATATTGCTCCTCTAGGAGATGAATTTCGTGACCCGGAACCGCAACAGGCTGATGTTCCTCAACCACCTGTACAGCACGCACTGCCTGCTGACCCTGTTGCAGCTCGGGAAGAACATGTCGATCTTGAAGCAACCTTTGGTGGGCAAGGGTTCTTTGACATGGAACAAATTGATCCAGCTGCTGAGGTTCGAGCCCCAGTAGCTGAGGCATCTGATGTAAATGTTTCGATGGTAGCTACGTCTGTAGCGGATTCTGAGAGAACCGACTCTGACTCCCCCACTGATGATATCGCTGAAGCACAACAGATTCTGGTCAGACAAGAAAGAATACATGGCAAGAGAAAGAGAGACTCGGATGACAGTGAATCTGACTATGAGGAGGAGTTAGACAAGTTGATACGAAGATCGAAGAAGGTCAGAGCTGGTGAAAGTTCAGGAGTGGGTGAAAGCTCAAGGGTGGTTCGTTTTTCTCCACCCTCGTTATCTGGTATGACTATGGTTCCTGCTTCGATGACTGTGACAGTACCGATCACCTCAAGTGTTCCCGTGGTGACTACATCATCATCATTTGGTATTCCACCAACCACGTTTCAGTTTTCTGCTCCGGAGATAGTTTCCTTGCCATCTCCTACTGTTACTCCATCGGAGGTTGTTGCTAGATTTGTTGAGTCAACGTTGGTAGCTACTACGGGGTTATCGGTAACAATACCACCTGCGGTTACTGTTCAGCCTGCTTCTGATACTCCAGCCAGTTTGGGAATACCTCCACCTTATGCTCAAGACGTTTCACACATGCGTTTTGATTTTGATGCTACCTTGTCTGATACTGAAAGGATAGCTGCTCTTGAACAGGTAGTTGCTGAACAGACAAGAATCAATCTAATCCAGACTCAAGCTATCCAGCGACTTGCAGCAGAAAATCAGATCCAATCGTCCCTCCTTGTTGAGCGCGGTAAACTTTTGATGCTCTAAAACAGTTCTTAGCATCTCAGGGGGAGACGAGTTGCAAGGGCGACGAGTTGAGAACCAAGAAGAGACAAGATAGAGACGATAATCCCAATGCATCGAAAGGTGCAGGTGGTGAGTTGCCAAGAACTGTGCAAACTCTTGGGACTTCCACATCTCAGGGGGAGTCAACTGGTACGGCAGGTGGATCAGGTGGTGAAAATGTCGTGGTTGTGGATGATGAGGAAATGTTGGGTGATGATGATGTGTTAACTATTGAGGAGATTGAAAAGATAGGAGAACAGATTGTGATTGATAGTGAGATAAAAGAAGGAGAAATTATGGATGATAGTGTAGAACATGATATTCCAGACGTTGACAAGGTGAATGTGAGTCAGGATATGGATGTGTCAGATGAGTCTGAGTGGGAAGAACAACCGAGATGGAAAGAAGGCTATGCTCAGTGGTTTGTTAAGACAAAGAAGCCAGCGGTTCCAACAACGTTCAAAAAGAGTTACAATATCAAGGGGTATGCTGAGTCAAAGAAAGGTATTATTTGTTGGCTGTATGATGAGCAGTTAAAGTTACTTGTGATTAAACGCTTTGATGGGATTCAGTATTTTAAGAGGATGTTGAGATCTATCAATACCTTGCTTGAGTGTGAGGTGAGGGATTTGGCTAAATTGGGATTGATTAATAGGAGTGATGACAATATGGCCAGAATAATTGGGAAGATTGTGTGGAAAGAAAGTGTGAAAGAGAAGAAGTTTGAGTTGTTAAAGCCTCAGAAAGGGAAGCTAGTTGAAGATAAGGAAAGAGGAATGCGAGCTGATGGCAAACCTTGGATGGTGATGAAATATAAGCCGATTCGGTGTTTGAAAGAAGTGCCGATGAAGATAATGCCCAAGGATGTTTTAAAGAGTCTCAAGTGGTGGTACGTTGATAGCCAAACAGCTGAAGCTGTTATGAAAGATGAAGAAGAACAGGAAATTCTGAGAGTGTATGATCCCATGCACTTGGTAAATTTGTCTCAAGCTGATTTGCAGGTACTAAACGATAAGAAGATATTCTACATTCCTGCGTGGAAAGATGAAGCCAAGAAGTACCAGAGGGTGGTATCTGTCTGTGTAAGACAGGGCGTTCATGCTTGAAGACGGGTGACACGAGATTTTTGGGATTGCTAGACACGAGAATGAAGATAGAGATATGAAGCTACTGCCAAGGGGGAGTCTGTTGGTGCATAGTGTCAGTAGTTCAGTATCTTGTATTTTGTATGTGTCTGTAATCGTGTTATTTGTTTTGGTTTTGAATATTGTTTAGCATAAGTTCGCCTGGGATGTAGGCGAACTTGGAGATAAGCGAAGTTATGACAACTTCGCCTAGTATGTTAGGCGAAGTTGTCGAGGTTATATAGACCTCACTTCGGCTTATCTTAAAAGTGAGTTTTTACGAACGTGTTGGTGATTATCGATATCACGTGTTGAAGTGTTGCAATACAATCGTGTTTATTAGTATTGTGACATGTGTTTGTTTATCGGTTCAACGTATTATCTATCTTATGCTCGTATCGTATTACGTGGAGATTCCGCACCTTCGTGTTACGAGATACTTCTGTGTAGATCCTGCTGGGAACCTACAAATTCTATATATTAATGTAATTGTTCCTAATGGTCTGTGACTAACAGATTCTTACGCCGTTACTTGCATGCTTCAAGAAAAACGCTTTTAGCCAGAAAAGTCCCATTTTTTGCTGAAAATCTCAACAAGAACACCACCACCACATGAGCACCACCAATCAATTTTGATGTTGATTCTATGGTTCCGAAGACATAGATAATTAGGGCTTTAAAGGTCCGATCTAATGTTACAAAGATGTTTTGGGCGAAAACTTTGAGTTTTTCGGAAAAAGAGTTTTTCGGAAAAAAACGTTTTATCGACTATCTTCAACTAACGATGCTAGGATTCTGTTAGTTGCGGACTGTTAGAAACATATATGATAGAAAGTTGGGATGTTATAAGCTAATTCGCTAGTTGGGACTCACAACGATCAAAAGATGTAACTGTGATTAATAAAAACAAATACACCAAATTAAAATAAAAAAAAGGAAAAAAAACTAAAATGTTCCTCGACTTCCTCTTAAAAAAAAGACAAAATGTTAATAAAAAAATCATTGTATCTTTTTATTTATCATTGTTTTTTTCTATTTATTTTCGTCATTGATTATAGGGACGAGATCGGTACCGACTGGTACCAGTACCGAAAATCGCAGTCTCGAAAATCGCCAAATTTTTTATCGATACCGGTACCGATACCGGTACCGTGACGTTATCGGTATTGAAGGTAAAAAATTTGGGAAATATCGATACCGGTACCGATACCGAAACTCAAAACCTTGGTATGGATTGGGTACCGACGGTACCAAATCAGTACTGATTTCGGTACCAGTAACGGTACGTTAGTGGTACCAGTACCGAATTTTCTCATTCCTAATTGATTGTTCATTTTTCCCTTAACATTGTGCATTTTTCTTAATTGTGTAAAGTCCATTCGCTGGGTATGTCAACCAATGGAATTTAGTGTTGAATATGTCAGCGCATGAGGAGTTTTGATAGGTGGTACATTTGTTGGTAAGTGTATGGGCCATTCGTTAAGACTAAGCGCCATTCGCTGAGGAATGTAGTGAATGGTTATGCTAATTGAGGTCCATTCGCTTAGGAGATCAGGGAATGGCCTATGTTCCTATATATACCAGATAATTTATGGTTTTATTAACGATTCGGTTATTTTATGATATCACATCCATACTCTATCAAAAATTGTTCTAGAAAACACAAAGTGCACACACTAAAGCCTAATTGATTAATCTAACTCTATCAAAGAACTAGATCTAAGCTAAAATGAATCAATCAATGTTAGTTAGTTGATAATAGAGGATTCTCAAGATCCGATGCCCCAAAACAATTCCCTAGCGCACCTTAAAGTGACACTTTTCCTAGTTAAAAATCAGGTTGGTATCAACGCAGTGAGACATCATGTTCACAAGATTGGAGAACCAATTATCACAAGAACTCCCGAATATCGAAAAGTCATCGATGAAAACCTTTATGGAGTACTCAATCATGTCGTGAAAGATAACCACCATGCATTTTTGAAATGTTGTTGGAGCATTGCAAATTCAAAATGGCATACGTTTTTATGCAAACGTGTCGTAAGATCATGTGAATGCAGTTTTCTCCTGGTCGTTAGGAGCGATCGAGATATGAAAATACCCGGAGATCCCATCAAGGAAGCAGTACTGCTAACCTGCTAAACACTCCAGCATCTGGTTGATGAATTGTAAAGAAAAATGATCTTTCCTGGTGGCATCAATTAGTTTTTAATAGTTGATACAGAGTCTCCAGTCAATCATAATTCTAGTGGGAATGAGTTCGTTTTTCTCATTGGTGACGATAGTTATGCCACCTTTCTTGGGAACCACTTGAACTGGACTAACCTAGGAACTATCGGGGATAGGAAAAATAATATCTACATCAAGGAGTTTATTGATCTCTTTATTTACCAGTTCTTGCATCTTTGGATTTAGCCTTCTCTGAGGCAGATCGACGGTTTTGAAATCGTCCTCCATGAGGAGAGTGCAAAATGAGGGGTTATACCTTTGATGCCAATAATCGTCCAATAAATGGCCTCCTGGTGCGCCCTAAGCATCTGAACAGCCTCTTCTTCCCGCCCTCTATCAGTGCAGAAGCAATAATCATCACAATTTCCTTTATTCATCAAGAAACGCAAACTCTAAATGAGTGGGTGAATCTTTAAGCTTTAAAGAAGGAGGACTCTTGATGGAAACGCAAACTTTAAATGAGTGGGTGAATTAATAATCACCGCAACTTCCTCTCTTCATCAAGAAACGCAAACTCTAAATGAGTGGGTGAATCTTTAAGCTTTAAAGAAGGAGGACACTGATGGAAAGACGGTCCTTTGGATCGACTAGCACAATCTTTACGCTATGTCGGACTAAGGGAGAACGACTCGGCGTTGGTATCAGAGGGTTGATCGACGTTGGCAACCATACTTATACTGATATTGAAAACTAGTATTAGGCATTGTAGAGGTTTGAGAAAAGTGAGGTGTGGAAAGGTTATTGATGGATTGTTGTTGTGAATGAGGTTGGAAAGGTGAACTTTGATTGTTTATTAAAGGCTGGACATGACTGGGACTAGTCTTCCACACATGTCATTTTTGCCTTATGATAACCCACATCTGCCCTATTATTGATTACAGGGAATTTCCTTCATGTCCTTTTGTAAAATTTGTTTGTCTTGACTATCAATAATGCCAACGAATTTAGAATCTCCAGTTCCTCCAGATCGATTGGATCTATGTGCTATAAATCTTCCATAATAAATTACAGATTGTTAGACACATGTGGAGAATTCTCTTGAACAATAAATTCTTGGTTTTTCAACTACTGAACCAATTAAAGTTAGTTTTGTATGATAGTCATAACCTTGGTCAGCGGTTTGGACAAAATGAGTCTCTTGACATAGAAGTGATGATTCGATGGTAAAATCATCAGCTGATTTTCCTGTTAGTATCAGTTTCTTCTTTTAACTTATCTCTCCCTCAAGGGTAAGTAACATACCATGGAGAATAGTCAGGCTCAGATCTTGAATATTTGGTAGAGTTCTTAATATGATTGCATGAGTGTCCCAATTTTTTGAAATTAACCTTAGAAATCGTTTGTTAGGAGCAGAGTTTATAAAAGTGAATTGTTACTTCAATGATTAGAGTTGTGAGTCGTTCATATTATTGAGTTAAAATCTCTCCTATTAAATGAAAAAATGCTTCATATTGTTTCCTGAGAAATTGTAACATCGAGAAAATTTCGAGTTCAAAATATAAACTTTCCAAAGTTAAGGGTCTAAAATTGCCAATTTCCAAACCTTAGGGTTTAAAACGAAAATTCTGATTTCTTGTCCTATCGCGATACGCGACGGGACAAAGGACAAGACCATCGCCTATCGCGATGGGGCTTGGTCAAAAAGATTCTAGAAGAGTCAACAGCGATACGCGATCGCTGTTGAGCTTACGGCATCGCATACCGCGATGACGTGGCCTGACACGTTGTGACACGTGTGCCACGTGGCACACGGTGGCACCGTCTGCCGCCACGTGGCAGACCTACGTGGTGACTGGCCGGAGCTACGTCGCGCTACGTGACGGGTGTCAAGGAGCCCATCGCGTACCGCGATGGGATCCAAAATTTTGTCTAGAAATAGCAAGGTCCGGGTTCTCACATTCCACACACCAAAACCAGTGTTCCCTTCTCTCTCTAACATCTCTCCATACCTCAATATTCGTACCATCGATCCACCTCGATAAGCGTGCTCCAATTCCTCGATAAACGTGTCCCGATTCTCGATTTCCGTGTCGACGTTACCTTGAATTCGTGACACCCTCCACCCACATACCAAGAAGGTGTTTGTTATTATGGTAATGGGTCTCGATAAGCGTGCCAACGAGTGTTGAAGAATGGCGTTATCGTTTGACGACAAAGGAGATCAAGCGGCGTTGGAGTGCTGCTCAAGTTCCTAGGGTTTCTAAACGCCAACAAGGTTAGGCGTAACGACAAATGAATATAATATAATATTATATTAAAAGATTTAGGCCTTAAGTCGAGGTTATACTCGATACCTCGATAAAAGAAATATAAACATAACAAAGAAAAGAATAAAAGAATGAATTGTAAATACGTATATATGTGTGTAAGTATATATGTATATTCTTTGTTATGAAAACATTATTTAAGTAATAATGAGTATTCTTAAATAATAAAAGAAATGAATACGTTTCTTTGAGAATAAGAAAACGCCGGGATTTTATCTATAAACTAAAGGTTTATAATTTACTTTTAAACTAAAGGTTTTCAAGTAAAAGAATTATATGAATAAAAGGTTCATCGAGGTAGAGATATAAAGTAAGACTAAAGGTCTTAAGCCGGATTGTATATCCGACAAACAAATGGTTATACTCGTACTATAGATGCGAGACAGCAAGGGAAAGACCCTCGGACGGTGAGTGAAGTCGATCCCAAAAAGATAAGGTGAATACGCCTCCAAACTTTTATAAACTTGATTTCAAACGAGTCAAACATGTTATATGAAAATTGTTTACAAGGAACTATGTTTTCCTTAAACCATTATAAATGAAAGTATAAACCTATCCCTCAGGCTGTGGTATACGTATGTCTGGATCCTTTCATAGGTGGTACTACGCGATGGGCACATCGCACCACCCTGGTCGTAGGACGCTTTCCCGCGGGAAGTACGATCTTTGTGTATATTTACAGGTACTTAACTAAGTCGAACGCTGCGGTGTTTGCTGAGTTGACCTAGAGTAGAGACTTGAATTTATAAATGTGTTATTAAACATTGTTATTCCTAAGCCACGTAGGGCCGAGGCAGGCGTAGTCTCGAGAGGTAATAAAGTAAAAGAAAATATTTTTGCGTCAGCGTGTTCACCAGCATTCGTTGATGAAGTATTTTATTTACATTTTGTAGGTGAACAAGATTAGCACTTGGAGTGTCCAAGTGCTATCTATATATCTGATGGCTCAAATTTTCTTTTGTAATAAACTTGAATATATAAATGGTGGTTTTGTAAACTATATGTCACACCCTCAAAATCCGCTAACGGAGTTTTACCGTCAGAGGGTGTGAACTAACAGGATCGGAATCATTAGTTATAATCAAACACCATAAATAAAGTTTTCAAACAACCAAGACATCAAGTCTTAAGTAAAAATGCGGAAGCGTAAATCATAAGCCAAGTGTTGCGTCACACAGGACGACTTAAAAAAAACCAAATTAATAAAAGTTTAAAAGCAAGTTTTCAAAACGATAGTGTTCAATGAAATGCATGTCCCTATACCGCGCGCCCGCCTCGGCTACCTGAGAATAACATACTAAAACTGTCAACACAGGGTTGGTGAGTTCACCGGTTTATATAAATAAAGTGTTTGCGTTTGCGTTTAAGTTTTGCGTTTGCGTTTGCGTTTTGCGTTTGTGTTACCAGATAGTGTTAAGTCAATTATATATCAATAGGTAGCTAACCTATCAAGCATGTATTACTAAGTGTTTGACACCGAAGCTGACTGTTTATCAGTTGCCTTGCCACCATGTCAACCACGACCATGGTAATGTGTTAGCCAAGATTACACCCACTCGACCTACAGTCGAGTTTAGAGTTGGGTGGGGTTTGTCAAACCCAGTAGTACTACTCAACAGTGACTCGCTATTATACAAATACTAAACGGTTCGATGTTATAAAGGACTTTAGTTGGTTTGTTTGCCACTTAGCCTTACAAGCGATATATAACCAATAACAAAATCTAAAGTGTTTGGAGTATGTTATCTCCCCCAAGTAAAAAGCGTTTAAAAGAGTAAAAGGGGAACGTGAAACTCACTGTTTGCGAAGAATTCAAAAACAAATCCGAGAGATGCGCGTCAAAGAAAATCCTCACTAGTGCTCTAAAACAAAAATGAGATTCTCTAAGTATTTAAACTACTATTGAGTCTCTAGACTCGGCACATAATACCTATGCATGAGATACGTTTCGTGTTTCGTTTGTGAATTATGTGTGACTCGACAAACACATTGGTGACATGTTACATGTGTATACAAATACTTAAGCATCAAATACTAACATTGTACATTACTAGTAAATTATCTCCCCACAAGGGAAATTTAGTCAAAACATGGCAATTATCTATTAACAAACACGTTTCATGTATTTTTCACATAGTTCAACAGCTAGTTTTATCAAGACAGATTTCTACTTGAAAGATTACTCTATTCAACAGATCATAATATATCAATTAATTCACCAAAAATCGTCACAACAGAACACATGAGTTAGGTTTCCAGAACTATTTTTATTGTATTTTTATTCCACATAGTTTTCTCACAAAGACCAAAACATCACAGCAGTCAAAATCGTGCGCAACAGAATGATATTTGTTATTCCCGTTAAATGGTAAATTCAATTAATGCAAGACCAATTGGGTTAGCTTCTTAACTCAAAATTTTAACTTCCAGAAGTGAAACTAACCCATTTGGTTATGTAGTTTATGAGATATGATAATTTCAAAACAGCCTAACAGCAGACCCCACAATTTAAACTTGCACTACGTTTTTGTAAAATAATAAAAGTTAACTTTTACACGTCCAAAAATTACAAATTTTGGACTCCTTAGAAACTAGACTCAACCTATTACACTGTTGTGTTAATAATTTCGACCAATTACCACATTAACATCCAGTTACAGTCGTCTAAACATCAAATCAACAATCTGTCCAGTACCAGTTTACATCAAAACTCAACATAACAACAATATATAAACCATAACTCATGCATATATCACTCTAGACACAAGATTTACCAACCATGCATATCAATTTCACGTTACACACATAGTTAGGGTTTTACTTGAAAGTTCAATTTCAAAGAACAAGTAATTAACAAACAACAATAACTCAACTAGTTATCAATTCACTAGCAATTCATCAATTCACTAGCAATTCATCATCAAACATACAATCAAACCCTAACTCATCTTAATCATCACTTTCAAGAATTAGGGTTTTGATTAACCCATTCAATATCAAAAATAAACACATAGAATGCATAGAGAAGTTGTTAATTACCTATCTAGCACCTTAATTCCTTTGATGAAGCTTGGAAAAATACTTGTGTGTGTGTTCTTGCTTTCGGCCGTCCAAAGGGAGAGGGAGAGGGGAGCCGATCGATTAAGGGGGGGAGGGAGTTTAGGTTTTTATTAATATTATAATATTAAGTATGTTTCACAAAGGCCCCTCTACTTTTAGTTATTCAATTTCTAGTGTAAACAATAACTCTTGTCTCTTGTGTTTAGTATTACACATAACTTATCAAGTAACATATAGATTAACACATAATTATCAAGTATTTGTTGTTTTGATATTTGTCGTTTGTTCACCAATGGTTTGAGTCGAATCGTGTGCGTTTCGGTGAAATTCCGAAAGACTACTTGTGTAGTGATTGTCATGCGTCATCTAAACCCTAGTTTAAATATAATGAGATATGCGTTATGGTTCGTGTGATCTTAAGTTTGAATTAACGGAGTTCGGATTAACGGAGTTAACATGAAATTGACGAGTGTCACATCATTCCTATGTTGAAAGAATTTTCGTCCTGAAAATTTGAGTCAAGTCGCGATGGGTGTCTGAAAAAGGCAAAAATTTTCAGTTTGTCATATCATCCCCTAGTAGAAAGAAATTTCGTCCCGAAATTTAATTCATACCTCTGGTGATTTCTGACGGTTTGTCGGCTTTCGCGGTTTTCGGTTCTTGGTTAGCCCTTCAAAAAGGTAAGGATACTTCTTCATCATTTGATCCTCGCGTTCCCACGTGAACTCTGGTCCACGTATCGTGTTCCAACGAACTTTAACGATTGGAATTTTATTGTGTTGAGTGTTTTGGTTTCCCAATCCAAAACTTTGACTGGTTCTTCGATGAATCGTAGCTATTCATCAACTTGCAACTCGCCCAAAGGAACTGCTTGGGTTTCGTCAATAAGGCATTTCTTCAAGTTGGATACATGGAAAACGTTATGTACGCCACTGAGTTCTGTTGGTAAATCCAATCGGTATGCTACCGGACCAACGCGTTCTGTTATCCGGTATGGGCCAACGTATCATGGGTTGAGTTTGTTTCGCTCTCCAAAGCGGACTACACCTTTCAAAGGTGAGACTTTGAGTAAAACTTGGTCGTTCACTTGGAATTCTAGAGGTTTTCGGCTCTTGTCGGCGTAGCTCTTTTGGCGATCTCGTGCTGCTACCATGCAATTTCGGATTTGGACAATCTTTTCAGAGGTTTCAAGTACTAATTCTGGACCAGTGATTTGGCTATCACCCACCTCTGCCTAGCAGAGAGGTGATCGACACTTTCATCCGTACAACGCTTCAAACGGCGCTGCTTTAATGCTTGCGTGGTAGCTATTATTATACGAAAACTCTACCAAAGGCAAATGAGGTTCCCAAATTTTTCCGAAATCCAACACGCATGCACGCAACATGTCTTCCAAGGTCTGAATGGTGCGTTTACAGGCTCATATCAAGGCGGGTGCCTAGTGCGCTCTATAGCGACTTCCAAAAGTGCGAAGTGAAACGGGAATCTCGATCGGATATGATTGAGACAGGCACTCCGTGTCTAGACACTACTTCTTTCATATAAATGCGAGTCAGTCCTTCCATTTTGTCCGATTCCTTGATCGCTAAGAAATGCGCAGACTTAGTCAACCGGTCAACCATCACCCATATGGTATCGCATCCCGTCGGTGTTTTGGGTAATCCCGTGATGAAATCCATGGAAATGTGTTTCCATTTCCACGTTGGAAGTTCCGGTTGATGTAGCAGACCAGATGTTTTCTGATATTCCACTTTGACTCTTGCACAAGTCAAGCAATTGCTCACGTAGGTGGCAATGTCGGCTTTCATGTTTGGCCACCAGTAAAGTGCCTTTAGGTCATGGTACATTTTATCTGAGCCAGGGTGAATGGAATATCGGGACTTGTGTGCTTCGTCCATCACTAGAGTTCTCAACTCTCCGTATCGAGGGACTCAGATCCGGTTTTTGAAATATCGGACCCCGACCGATTTGGTTTCAAGGTGCTTGTCCATGCCCCGCATGAGTTCTGATGGGAGGTTATAGTCTTTCAACTCTTCGAGTTGAGCATCACGAAACGGATCAGGTAAGTTGGCGTGAATCGTGAGTTGTAATGCTCGCACTCGTCTAGGTTTATTGGTTTCTTTTCTGCTGAGAGCATCGGCCACTACGTTGGCCTTGCCCGGGTGGTATTTGATGGCACAGTCATAATCCTTAAGTAGCTCAACCCAACGACGTTGTCGCATGTTCAACTCCTTTTGATCATAGATATGTTGGAGGCTCTTGTGGTCGGTATAAATGGTAAACTTGGTACCGTATAAGTAATGCCTCCATATCTTAAGAGCAAACACCATAGCTCCGAGTTCCAGGTCATGGGTCGTGTAGTTCTTCTCATGGATCCGTAGTTGTCGAGAGGCATAGGCTATAACCTTCTCGAGTTGCATCAACACGCAACCGAGACCCTGTATCGATGCGTCACAATGCACCTTAAAATTCTCCGTTCCCTCAGGGAAGGCTAGGATAGGTGCGCTACAGAGTTTGGTTTTCAACAGTTGGAAGGCAGATTCCAGCGCGTCACCCCAATTATACTTAGTACCCTTGTGTGTCAATGCGGTGAGAGGTTGAGCAATCTTTGAAAATCCCTCGATAAAACGTCGGTAGTAGCCAGCCAGTCCTAGGAATTGTCGCACCTCAGTCGGAGTCTTAGGTGTTTCCCAGTTTTTGATGGCCTTTACCTTGCCGGGATCGACATGGATACCATTCTCATTGATCACATGTCCTAAGAAGTGAACCTCGCGAAGCCAAAATTCGCATTTCGAGAGTTTAGCGTACAGTTGTTCCTTCTTTAGCAATTCCAGGATTAACTTCAGGTGTTCTTCATGGTCGGTCTTGTTCTTGGAGTAGACGATGATATCATCAATGAAAACAATCACAAACTTGTCGAGGTACGCCTTGCATACTCGGTTCATGAGATCCATGAATATGGCTGGTGCGTTGGTTAAGCCAAAAGGCATAACTGAAAACTCGTAGTGACCGTACTGAGTTCTAAATGCCGTCTTTGAAATGTCTTCTTCGCGCACTCTTAATTGATGGTAACCAAATCTCATATCGATCTTCGAGTAGTAACTCGATCCTTGAAGCTGGTCGAACAGATCATCAATTCGGGGTAAGGGATAACGGTTCTTAACCGTCACCTTGATCAGTTCTCGGTAGTCGATGCACATGCGGAAAGTCCCGTCCTTCTTTCGAACAAATAAGACAGGAGCTCCCCATGGTGATGAGCGGGGTCGGATAAAACCTTTATCCAACAAATCTTGTAATTGAGTGGACAACTCTCGAAGCTCCGCCGGTGCGAGCCGATACGGTGCTCGGGCTATAGGTACTGCACCGGGGGCCAATTCGATTTGGAATTCGACTTGTCGAATAGGTGGGAGTCCAGGAAATCCTCTGGGAAGACTTCCGGAAAATCTCGCACAATCGGTATGTCTTCGATTCACTTCTCCTCCGCGGGTTTCTCAACAATATGAGCTAAAATCGCTGGATGGCCCTTTCGCAAATATTTCTGCGCCTTCATGAGGGTGATGACGCTTGTAGTAATGTCGCTCTTCTCGCCCTGTATCGAAATGATTTCGCCGGAAGAGGTAATGATATGGACTATCTTGTCGTGACATATAATCTCAGCTCTATTCTCGGATAGCATGTCCATGCCGACAACGACATCGAAACTGCCAAGCGTAAAGGGTATGAGGTCGATATCGAAGGTATGACCCGACAGTTTCAACTTACATCCCGCTAGTACATGAGTTGTTTCTATAGACTTACCGTCAGCTAATTCAACAGGAAACTTAGCAACTAACGGGGTTGGAGTTAAGTCTTAGAGTTTACTAAAGGCTTTCGATACAAAACTCCTATCAGCTCCAGTGTCAAACAAAATAGAAGCAGAACAGTCGTTCATTGGTAACTTACCGGTAACCATATTCGGATCGCTGCGGGCCTGGCCCGACCCAATGATGAAAGCTCTACCTTTACCACTGCTCCCGCCACTGTTATTGCCTTCATTGTTCTCATTCTGCTTCAGTTTGGGACAATCCTTCCTGAAGTGACCCTCTTGACCACACTCAAAGCACCATTTCGTCGCTGTAGGCTGTTAAGGAGCACCCTTAGCCACTAGGTCTCTCCTACAGTCCTTGGTTTGATGACCCAATTTACCACATCGCAAACACTTGATACGGTCGCATGGGCCAGCATGGTGATAGTTGCACTTGTTGCACTTCGAGTACTTTCCAGCATAGCAACTCGAATCCTGTCCCCCAGCGTTGTTGTTATTGTTGGAACCCTGATTATTGAAGTTCCGAGCGAGTTCAGGTTTACGGTGGTGTTGTTGCTGTGGGGGGGTTCGATGATGAGGACCTGGTGTTGTCAAATTTCTTCTTTCCATTACCAGAGTTGTTGTTTTTGTTAGTGCTTGAGTTTCACGGGTTTTAGAGGTGGAACCTCTAGGTGGTAACGCACCTTGTGTCACTGCTTGGTCCGTCAGTTTGTGGGCTATTCGGATAGCTTGCTGAATTGTAGCCGGTTTGGAAGACGTCACCATACCCTGAATCTGGGGTACCAAACCATCGATATACATCTCGATTCTCTTACTTGGCGGATCAACCATCCGCGGGCACATCATTGCTAACTCATGGGAACGGTTGGTGTAGGCTTCAATCTCAGAACCCACCATTTTCAGCGCCCAAAATTCCGACTCCAACTTCGCGATTTCCTCTCTAGGACAATACTCTTCATGCATCATGTTCTTGAATTCCTCCTAGTTCATAGCATTTGCCAATTCCAACCCAAGAATTTGCACATTAGAGTTCCACCAGGTGAGGGCGGAATCTTGCAATGTTCCAGCAGCAAACTTGACCCTGCTGGCTGGTGGACCGTTACACATCTCGAAAGCTGACTCTGCCTTCTCGGCCCAACACAGGAAACCTATGGCTCCCTCAGTTTCGTCAAATGAATTAGGCTTGCAGTCTAGGTAGTTCTTGAAAGTACAGACTCCGGCTTGACCTCTGGCTTGATTCTGAACGTGCGCAGCTAGAGCTGTCGCCGCATGGTCATTTAGTAGGGTTTGGAGTTCTGCTGTGGTTAGGTTAATGTTACCGCGACCATGACCAGCGTTTCTTCCAGACATCTAGGTATTATCATCCTGAGATGTCGTCGCCTGAGGACACGTCCGAGTGTGCATGCTCCTCAGTATCTTCCTCGGGTTCTTCCTCAGGTTCTTCTGCATCCGGGGCAATCTGCGCCCCTAGTGTGTCGCATCGGGCTAGATCTGTCGTTGCAAGTGCTCTTGCACTAAAAATTTGGTCACGCAAATCTATCATCCCTGCTTGCATTTGGTTCATTATCTCCATTTGCTGAACATGAGCATCCTGAACTTCCTTCATGGCTTCGGTCAGGAAGGAAATTCTCTTTCGGACAACGATTCCATTCTCTTTTAATTCTCTCACGTTTGCTCTAGTCGAGTGCATAATGTCAACCTCACTCTCTAAACAAGAAATGAGGACTGCGAAAGCGTGCTCCATCAGAAATATCAGGGGTGGTAGCGTTTTGAAGGATGTAGGACAACCTGGGAGAGGTAGCGGTGGAACTTGCACACAGTAAACGATCCGCTCGACTAGACTCGAGGTACCAACTCTAGTGACCATTGTCCTCGTACACGTCTCCAGATGGGCGATACCTCTTCGGTGTGAGGGCTGCTAGTGCCGAGACTACTCGAGGTGGTGATGAGTGGGAAGATTCGGTTCATTTCTAGGGGCGTGAGACATCAGGTCGGATGATGATGACAATGGCGTCGACATCCTTACAAGATAAGTCGTGAATGGGTTACGCGCATACGAGTGAATGAGGTTAAGAGATAAAGAAAATGAGTAACTAAATATATATCATATCTATATACTTATATGCAGTGCGTAAGATCATAACTAATGGGTCGTTGCGGTTATAGTCTAGTATGCACGCAATTCTAGTTCGCTATAACCAATGGCTCTGATACCAATCTGTCACACCCTCAAAATCCGCTAACGGAGTTTTACCGTCAGAGGGTGTGAACTAACAGGATCGGAATCATTAGTTATAATCAAACACCATAAATAAAGTTTCAAACAACCAAGACATCAAGTCTTAAGTAAAAATGCGGAAGCCTAAATCATAAGCCAAGTGTTGCGTCACGCAGGACGACTTAAAAAAACCAAATTAATAAAAGTTTAAAAGCAAGTTTTCAAAACGATAGTGTTCAATGAAATGCATGTCCCTATACCGCGCGCCCGTCTCGGCTACCTGAGAATAACATACTAAAAGTGTCAACACAGGGTTGGTGAGTTTACCGGTTTATATAAATAAAGTGTTTGCGTTTGCGTTTATGTTTTGCGTTTGCGTTTGCGTTTTGCGTTTGCATTACCAGATAGTGTTAAGTCAATTATATATCAATACGTAGCTAACCTATCAAGCATGTTTTACTAAGTGTTTGACACCGAAGCTGACTGTTTTATCAGTTGCCTTGCCACCATGTCAACCACGACCATGGTAATGTGTTAGCCAAGATTACACCCACTCGACCTACAGTCGAGTTTAGAGTTGGGTGGGGTTTGTCAAACCCAGTAGTACTACTCAACAGTGACTCGCTATTATACAAATACTAAACGGTTCGATGTTATGAAGGACTTTAGTTGGTTTGTTTGCCACTTAGCCTTACAAGCGATATATAACCAATAACAAAATCTAAAGTGTTTGGAGTATGTTATCTCCCCCAAGTAAAAAGCGTTTAAAAGAGTAAAAGGGGAACGTCAAACTCACTGTTTGCGAAGAATTCAAAAACAAATCCGAGAGATGCGCGTCAAAGAAAATCCTCACTAGTTCTCTAAAACAAAAATGAGATTCTCTAAGTATTTAAACTACTATTGAGTCTCTAGACTCGGCACATAATACCTAAGCATGAGATACGTTTCGTGTTTCTTTTGTGAATTATGTGTGACTCGACAAACACATTGGTGACATGTTACATGTGTATACAACTACTTAAGAATCAAATACTAACATTGTAAATTACTAGTAAATTATCTCCCCACAAGGGAAATTTAGTCAAAACATGGCAATTATCTATTAACAAACACGTTTCATGTATTTTCACATAGTTCAGCAGCTAGTTTTATCAAGACAGATTTCTACTTGAAAGATTACTCTATTCAACATATCATAATATATCAATTAATTCACCAAAAATCATCACAAAAGAACACATGAGTTAGGTTTCCAGAACTATTTTTATTGTATTTTTATTCCACATAGTTTTATCACAAAGACCAAAATATTACAGTAAACTCACAGCAGTCAAAATCGTGCGCAACAGAATGATATTTGTTATTCCCGTTAAATGGTAAATTCAATTAATGCAAGACCAATTGAGTTAGCTTCTTAACTCAAAATGTTAACTTCCAGAAGTGGAACTAACCCATTTGGTTATGTAGTTTATGAGATATGATAATTTCAAAACAGCCTAACAGCAGACCCCACAATTTAGACTTGCACTACGTTTTTGTAAAATAATAAAAGTTAACTTTTACACGTCCAAAAATTACAAATTTTGGACTCCTTAGAAACTAGACTCAACCTAGTACACTATAGTGTTAATAATTTCGACCAATTACCACATTAACATCCAGTTACAGTCGTCTAAACATCAAATCAACAATCTGTCCAGTACCAGTTTACATCAAAACTCAACATAACAACAATATATGAACCATAACTCATGCATATATCACTCTAGACACAAGATTTACCAACCATGCATATCAATTTCACGTTACACACATAGTTAGGGTTTTACTTGTAAGTTCATGTTAGTGCACGGTTTTGTGTCTAGAGTCTTTGTATTTATCGTTAATGTTTTATTTATTAATTAATGTAATATTTAATGTTTATTATTAACTAGTTCGTTAAGGTTAAGTCTAGTTCGCTAGGGATGTAAGCGAACTAAGATATTATAATGTATTCCCTCCTGATTCGTTAGGGGATGTTAACTAATCAGGGGGTGGTTCGTTATGTTAATTTATGTAACGAAGGGGAACTGGTTCGCTAGGTTAGCGAACCAGATCACCTTCTATATATAGTGAACTACTGTTCACTTTAATGTAAGTTTTTGAGCATAATAGAAAGGATTTGGAGTAATTGCTCTCTCTCAAAGCTTCACCTTAACATTAAACATCTAATATATTGATAATATATACACATACATAACATTAAATCAAGGTTAAATATGAGCTAGATCTTTAATAGTATTAATCGGATATTCACAGATCTGAGATCCGTTAATTGTTATTGATTGTTAATCCGGGATCCAACAAGTGGTATCAGAGTCGTTGGTGCTCTTTACACTTGATTTGATGTGTTATTTTGTATTGTTATCAAGTTTTTCGGTTTTTGTTTGATTTTGAATCAATTTGTGTTTAGTTTGGTTGAATTATGGATGGATTGAATGGAATTTGTGTTGGTTAAGGTATTGGATAGGTGTGGATCAAGAGAGATTAAGGTTTGATTTGGATTTGTGTGGTTTGGTTTTGGTTTTGGTTTAAGTCCGAAACAGGGGTTTGTTTTTGATCAAATTGATTTGGTTTAAGGTGTTAATCGATTATGAGGTTATGTGTATTGGATTCGGATTTGGTTTACGAGTAGATTGGTAGGTTATTTGTGCATTTTGGTTCAGTAACGAGGTTGTATTACGAATTTCATATTGTTGAGTTTCTGGGTTTGATCTTCAAAATTTCTGGAAATTCGTTTGAAGTTTTGAAGATTTAAAGATGAATGTAATTCGTTATCTTCTTCTTGGTGATTCGTTATCAACAGTGTTAATTCGTTACCCAGTTTATTAATCAATTCGTGTGAGTTATTGGTTCGTGTTATCTAGTTCGTTAACTAGATTAACCGATTCGTGTGACACGTGTTCTTCTTGGGATTTGTGTCATAACAACCTTTGCCACGTGGCATAAGGTGTCAGAGTTTGTTACAAACGGTTGTAACAACCTGATTCGCTATAGTGTGATTCGCTAGTCTACTGTAGCTGATTCGTTATATTAATTCGCTAAGCATTTCTTAATGATTCGTTACTGATTATCATTTGATTCGCTAAACTAATCCTTTGTGATTCGTTTAGTCAATTCGTTGAGTTGACTTGTGATTCGCTAAGTTGACTTGTGATTCGCTAAACCATCATCTTATTCGCCATTTGGATGATTCGTTAACCTTATTCGTGATTCGTTAAGTTGACTCGTTAAGTTGACTTTTGATTCGTTAAAACACTCACCTCATTCGATAAGGTGCTTCGTTACTGATTAGTCTTAACTTCGATATGGATTGATTCGCTATAACTATTCACAGTTCGCTATAACTATTCACTGATTTGTTAAGCTATTTCATATCTGATTCGTTAAACACTTAAATTTTTCAAAAAATGGCTGGTATGTACGCATTAGCGTCTCAAAATATGTTAATGCAACAGATGTTGCAACTTGATACCGAGATAGGTTCACATTCTAAATGTCCACGTTTGATGAAGTTCAGTGACCTTGCCAAGTGGGAACCTCGGTTTCGTGCACATTTAGGATCTGTTCATCCTGACTGCTCATATTGTCTTGATGAAGTTTATGTTGCACCAATGATTGGTGATGATACTATTGGGTATACTCCTAAAGCCGTTTCTCAATACTCACAAGAAGAGAAGAAAGCTTTAGAAATCGAGATAAAAGCATATTCTACTTTGACTATGGCATTACCAGAAAATATTTTTCATCAAGTTGGTAGTATCAAGAGATGTGCGTCTTTATTTCAACATCTGCGTATGAGAAGCATGGAAACACAGCTGAGAGTAAGAAAGTGATGCTCAAGTTTCAGTTTCGAAACTTTAACTTATTGAAAGGAGAAACAGTTGAAGAGATGACTACAAGATTTAGTCATTTAATTGCAGAAATGGACAAGATGAAAATGGAAATTTCTGAAAGAGATAAAATTGACACTATTAAAAGTGTGCTTCCAAGTTCCTACTCAACATTTTTAATGGTTTTGAAAGAAAATGATTATTTTCTGAATGAAGACTTGACGACACTTTAATTTCTACAAAAGATCGAAGCTAGAGAATATGATCTTAAGTGTCAAAAATCCTCCAAAGAAAATCAAGATCCAGCTTTCTATGGTGGAAGTATGCCTCTTAGTTCAACGATCTCTCCAATCACTGCTTTTCTTACTCATGCTGCAAGTGAAAAAGAATCAGCTATGTTTAATGATCCAAAAGTTTGTTTCTACTCTGCTGGTAATTCAGGTGATTCTGGAAGTTCAACTAATACCAATCCATTTGCTACACCACCTAGTGTTAATATGAAGGAAGCTGAGCAAAATTTTGCTTTTCTGACAGCTTTTATGTCTTCATATGAAAACTTAGTGAGTAGTAAGATTGCCACTAGTGATTTAACAGATGAGGACTATGATCAGATAGATCCAGATGATCTAGAAATCATGGATTTAAAATGGAACATGGCTATGATCGTTCGTAAAGTTAAAAGATTCATGCAGAGAACTTGAAAAGATCTTCCAGCTTTAAACAAGAAGTTGGGTTTTGACAAATTAAAAGTAAAGTGTTATAATTGTCAAGAATTTGGGCATTTCGCGAAGGAATGTGACAAACCAAGGAAAGAATACACTGGACCTCGTGGTCAAAGTCAAAATGTTTCTACACCACGAGGAAGTGATGCTGAAAAGAAACCATCTTCTTCTACAACACAAGCAATGTTAGCAGATGGACCTGATTGGTCACAACGGTTATTATGCAATGATGTTCAAGCAAATTTGGCTATGTTTGGGTTACATAAAGATTGTCAAGATGCTACTGGTAGTGAGATGTCTTCTGATAACGATTCTGGATCTGATTCTGACGATTCTTGCAACAAGCCTTCTTAATCAATGTTTGCTTGTATGGCCAAGATCAATGAGGTTAGTAACTCTATTTTGCTACTTCAGTTGTTAAAACATCATGTGTTGACTGTGAATCTAACAAATCTAAGTTAGAAGCATTGAAAAATCAAAATGATAATCTTATAAGAGAAATTGCTTCTCTTAAGGATACTTATCGACAATCTCTTAAATCTCAAAGGAGATCTCGAGAAAAGATTGAAGCATTGTCGACAAGTAACCACGATCTCAAAGCCGAGTTATCTGTGAAAATGACCATTAATGACCAAAAGTTTCAGGAAATTTTGAAACATCGTTCTAAGATAACTGAGCATGAGAATGAGGTTTTTGAATTGAAGAATAAATTGGGGAAATTTTGAAATTCATCTTTTCTGTTGAATGAAATTATTGAGGTATCTGGAAAACAAAAAGATTCAAGAAAGGTATTGGTTTTGTTAAAATTCCACACCTTTTCATAATGATTATAAAATTAATCCTTTTGCAAGAAAAGAAGAGGATTTGAGTCAAAAAGAATCTGTGATTTCTGAAAAACCTAAATTGGTTAAATCTGAAACTGTCAAACCCCAAGTTACTCCTCAAAAACCTCATGTGGAAAGTAAAAAGGTCTTTGTTGAAATTTTGACAAAGTGATTATTGAGGATGTGTTTGAACCTAAGATTATACACAAGAATAAGAACATTCCTAGTTCAAATCATATTCTTTGCGAACCTCAAGAGTTTGAGGAAGCTGTGTATGGTTCATTCAAATCTCAAATGAACAAGGAAGAAACTGTGAAAACCAAACCAGTGAAGGCAAAGAAGTCAGTTAAACCAAAGATTTCTGACGAAGACTTAATGCATTTTATTAATCCTCCAAGTTCTAAGTCTTCATCGGCTAGAGTTTTTAAGTTAAAGGGAATGGATACGATGTTCACTGAAAATGATATTCCAATAAGTATTATCAAACCTGAACTTATTGAGAGTGTTTTTGTCAATGAAACTTCAAAAATTCAAGAACTTGAACGTGTGTATGCTCAAACAAAAACATCAGTTCAATCTGACCATTGACTAAGGCAAAACAATTTGTAAAACAAGCTAAGAAAGTTAATTTTGTGAAGTCAACAGGAACAGATACACTTAAAAGTTTTTCAAACTGTTCTAATTTATATTTTTATTTAAAGAAAAAATCTGAATTATCTGATGAGTTTGCTAAGAGCATGACTAAAAATGTGAGTCATCTTCAACCGTCTGCATCATTTATTCCAATTACTTCACAACATCATCATGTAGACATGCGAACTTGTTTCTTATGCGGTCAACAAGGTATGTTGTAAGAAATTGTAGTCAGCAGAAATATCAGAATCTTCATCCTTTTATCAAGGACAAATCTAAGCCAATTCCATTGGTCAAGGAGATCCTGAAACGACCTGTGTCGTATGCTGATGATACTCATATTTTGTTCTCTAATGTGAATCCTCGGAAGGTTCTTCATGTCAATGAGACACACGGTCAAGTGAAACCAAAATTCATTCCAACTGAGCCATATGTCAAAACAAGAATTTCAACATTGTTCAGGCAGCTTATTTAAGACGAAAGTCTAGGAAGCCGGTAACTTATTCACAAGTGGCTGAACAACAGTTGAAATCTGTTAAAGTTAATGATCAAAGAGAAAACCACAAGGTGCCCAAGACTGAGGCTGGGCTGCCTTTTTAAACTAATCACTTTTGTTTGTGTGTAGGGTTCATCCAAGACCATTTCTGGTGAAAACTGGATCATGGATAGCGGATGTTCTCGTCATATCACTGGGAATCTCAACCTATTAACCAATGTAAGAAATATTCAAGGGGGTTATGTAGCATTTGCAGGGAATTCTGGAGGCATGATCACACAAGAGGGTGAAGTTTCAAATGGCCACATTACGTTCGAGAAAGTAAATTATGTGACAAATTTGATCATAACTTATTGAGTGTATCGCAGATTTGTGATAAAAAGTACACTACGATATTTACTGACAAAGAATGTCTTATCTTGAAACCGGGTTATGTTATTCCGAGGACATGGTTGTCATGCGATCACACGATCAAATGATATTTATGTCTTAAATATGAGTTCTAAAGTATCCGCATCGATCGAAACATGTTTTGTCTCGAAAGCAACCGAGAAAGACTCGATTCTATGGCATCGTAGAATGGGTCACATACATGTCAGAAAGATGAATTATTTAATGGAAAATGACTTAGTTGAGGGTGTCTCGTTAAAGAATTTTAAGTTATCCGATCATGTGTTGCATGTAAAAAGGGCAAGCAGAAGAAGCAGACACATCCTCTAAGTTATTGAATTCCATTGATACTCCTCTTGAACAACTTCATATGGATTTGTTTGGTCCAGTGAATCGTGCGAGTATTTCTGGAGACTGGTATTGTCTTGTAGTGACTGACGATTATTCAAGATACTCTTGGGTGTTATTTATGAGTTCGAAGGATCAAACACCGGTTTTGGTACAAAACCTTATTACTAAGATCGAATCACTGTATAAACAAAAGGTGAGGAGAATCCGGAGTGATAACGGTACTGAATTCAAAAACACTATATTGGATTTCTTTTGTATTCAAAAGGGAATTCACAGAGAATATAGTGCACCTTATGTACCTCAACAAAACGGTGTTGCTGAACGGAAAAATAGAACTCTGATTGAAGTGCACGTACGATGCTTGCTGATTCAAGCTTCTGTCCAAATCTGGAATGAGGCAGTGAATACACGTTGTTATACGCTTAAATAATAGAAAACCTAATTTAAAGTACTGGACCATTTGGGTGTCGTGTACAATGATGAAGAAGGATTCGGGGTAAATTTGAAGAAAAGGCTATCGAAGGGTATTTCTTGGGATATGCATCTCCAAAGAAAAGGGTTTTTAATTTCACATATGTTTGTGTTGAAGAATGGTACCATGTGGACTGTCAAAAGTACACAACTCCTCCTCAAGGGAAAGGTCCAGACTGGATGTTTGACTACGAGGGTTTATTTAATTCATTTACTCCTTCGACTGAACACATCGATGAAGATCTGGTTCGAGCATACTTTGAAGATCATTTGACCATTCAAGATCTTCAAGTTCTAATGAAGTTGAAGCTCAACCAAATGCTCCAACTGAAGAACCTCAAGTTGTTTCTCAGTTGTTATTGATAATGTTTCTACTTCTTCGGATGATGATCAAGCTGAATTTCAAGTTATTGATCTTGACAGTGATAATGTTTCGTCTCCGAGTTGGGTGAACATTACACTAACTTATTCGATAATGTTGTTGTTCTGAGAATCCACTCTTCGGATTCATGAATATCATCCACAGGAAAACATCATTGGCGAACTTGATGTGGGCGTTCGTACACGTCATCAAGTTGCTTCGTCAAGTGATAATAACGTATTATGTGCTTATACTAAATTACATTCTTCGGGAATTGTGAATATTGCTAAATTCTATTGCTTTCTATCTCAAGTTGAGCACTGACAGCTCGTAAGGCACTTGAATATCTTCTTGGGTAGAAGCTATGCAAGAAGAATTACAGCAATTTGCACGTTTGGGTGTTTGGGATTTAATAGAAAATGC